>NC_134698.1:69756320-70056320 GCF_050947455.1 Rhinoderma darwinii | reverse complement strand
CCACCACTGATCAGGTGGCGTCAGAAAAGTTTATTAAGGGCATTGTAATGGCGCTCAGAGGATCTTTGCAGCAGGATATGGCCAAAATCACTGCCAAGCTAAATACTTCCATAGAAGATCTAGGTACTAGAGTGGATCACGTGGAAAACAAGATGGGAGATTTCACACAGGCCCATAATGATCTGGTGGATGCGCACTATGTGTTAGAAGAGGAGGTGGAAGCTATGAAAAATAAAATGGCGGATATGGAGGACCGAAACAGACGGAACAATGTTAAGTTTCGAGGCATTCCGGAATCGGTGGCACAAGCAGATCTTCAGGGGTATCTCCAGAAGCTGATTAAAACCTTATTACCCGACACCCATCCTCCGGATTGGATTATTGATCGTGCTCACCGTCTGCCTAAACCCAAAGCTTTGCCGGCGGACATACCACGTGACGTGATCTCCCGCATTCATTTTTATCATGTCAAGGAGGCCTTGATGTTCGCTGCGCGGAAAAGGCAGCCCTTACCAGATCCATTTGGAGGGGTCCATTTATATGCGGATTTCTCGCAAGCTACGCTGCAAGCAAGGAGGGCCTTCTCTCCAGTAACCCTGGTACTTCGGAATCAGAAAATACCTTATAAGTGGGGCTTCCCTACGAAGCTGTTGATAAGGAAAGATGAACGCACCCATGTATTGTTTAAACCTGCTGATGGAGAAAAATTGATGTCAGACTGGGGGTTCCTGCCCCCTGGTCCGCAGCGGAAAATATCTCCTAGGGGACCGGCGAGGATCTCCCCAGAGTGGTCAAGGAGCACAGATACCAGATACTAGATGAAAGACTGGCTTTATTGGCTAAACGAGAGGTCGAGTCTCATCTAGCCGAACTTTCACCCCCGAAACCTTTACGGGATCGCCAAGGTCGATGGGATCCTACTGGAACTGTTCCTGGTTCCGGAGAATGTTGTTCTTCAAAAAAGAATGCAGTTTTTTATGTTTCTGTTTTTCCCGGTTGTCTCCCCGGTTGCTTCATCCAAGCAGCTTTTTCAAGAATATCCTTTTCAGTACAGTCCAAAGATGTAATGTAAAAATGATTCAGTGCCTTATGTATGTTATATCGCAGCTCTGTAATAGAGATTATGGCGGTTAAAATAATGTCTCTGAATGTCAAAGGTCTAAATAGCCCTTTCAAAAGGTCGTCAGCCTGGAAGGAGGCTTTGAAATCTGGGGCAGACATTATGTGTCTGCAGGAAACGCATTTTCAGCAATCGAAATGTCCGGCCTTTACAAATGCTAAATTTCCTCATGTTTTTATGTCTAATGCGGGGAAAAAAAAGGCGGGAGTTTTAATAGCTATCAGAGATACGATAGATTTTAAATTGGTGGACTCCCGGGTGGATGAGGGGGGGAGATTTCTTGCTTTGATATGCTCCATTAATGATACCCTAGTCACACTAGTCAATATATATGCTCCTAATGTCTCTAAGATTAGATTTCTAAACAAAACCATAAAGAAAGTTCGCAAAATCCAGCAGGGACAGCTTATTTTCTGTGGAGATTTCAATATCATTCCAGACAGAGTTTTGGATTCTACCAGTAGGAGCAGGAGGTCTCTCCCTACTTTGTCAGGGTGGGTCCAACAACAAGACATATATGATGTGTTTAGATGTCACAATGCTTCGACAAGAGAATTCTCCTTTTACTCGCCTTGTCACCATACTTTCTCTAGGATAGACCTGTTTTTGGTAGATAAGTGGTTGCTGAATTCAGTGATAAAAGCTGAGGTGGGAGACATTACGTGGTCGGACCATGCTCCGGTCTCCATGCAGGTTGCGCTGTCACCCTGGAGTCGCCCGCATAGGTCATGGAGGAACAATACCTTTCTGATGGCCTTGACTCAGTATAGAGGGCGTATTTCCTCCCAGATAAAGGACTATTTTGACCTAAACGATTCACCGGACATAGACCCATTTGTGCTGTGGAACGCCCATAAGGCGGTGATGCGCGGGCTGTTGATCCAACAAAGCTCTCATTATAAAAAACAAAAACAGCTGAACACAGACCGCATACTAGCACAGATTAAATCCCTGGAGATGCAACAGCAATCCTCCCCGTCTTTTACGGTTCACGATGCTCTGACTAAACTAAGACGGGAATTGAGAGAAGTACTGATTGCAGACTTTGATAAAAGTTTGACCTCCCTTCGCATGACATACTACACCTCACACAATAAGGCGAGTAAATATATGGCAAACAGGGTGAAACAAAGACGGCAGAAGTCGAAGATACCGTTTTTGATAGCGGAAGGAAGTGAGCCAAAAATCTCGAATCCCCAAGGGATAGCGGATAGGTTTAGCCAGTTCTACTCCAAATTATACAACTTGCGGGGAGACCCCAGTATAGTGCCACCTACAGCAGAGGCAATAGATAGATTTCTAGATCAGATTCAGCTGCCGAAAATAACTCCTCTTCAACTAGAGCAGCTAAACGCTCCTATTTTACCAGGCGAAGTGTCCAAAGTTATAAAATTAGTTAAACTAGGTAAAGCCCCGGGGCCGGATGGGTTTTCATCCGAATATTACAAATTTAACGAATCTATTTTGACCCCTTACTTAGCTCGTATTTTTAATGTAGCTATAGAGAGGGGAAGCCTCCCGGCCGAGATGTTGCAGGCTACTATTGTAACAATACCTAAGCAGGGGAAATCCCCGACTCTCCCAGCCAATTTCCGACCCATCTCATTGTTAAATTGCGACACAAAGCTTTATGCAAAAATATTGGCCCAACGTCTTTTGACAATACTCCCCACAGTGATTCATAACGATCAAGTGGGATTCACTAAGGGGAGACAGGCGCCAGATGGCACAAGGCGCATTATAAATCTAATTTCCAGGGTGGAGGCAGGTCGAACGCCCTCTGTTCTCCTTACTCTGGATGCAGAAAAGGCGTTCGATAGGATACACTGGGGATTTGCCTTTGAAACTATGAGGAGATTTGGTTTTTCGGGAGCCATTCTGGGAGCAATCGGGGCCCTGTACTCTGCACCTTCAGCCCGGGTGTTGGCTAATGGGATGCTGTCTGAGCCATTTAGTATCACCAATGGAACAAGGCAGGGTTGCCCATTGTCTCCTCTGCCCTTCACTATGGTAATGGAGCCGATGGCGGAACTGATACGAATGGATATGGGGGTGCGAGGGATCTCTGTAGGACATAGACAGCATAAAATTGGATTGTTTGCGGACGATGTCATACTGACCCTTACAGAACCATTGTCCTCTCTCCGCAGAGTAGCAGAGATTTTAGCACAATTTGGTAACGTGTCCTATTATAAAGTTAATGCCTCCAAGTCTCAGATATTGGGAGTGGCCATACCATGGACACTGCGAAAAGATATACAGAGGGAGTTTCCGTTTGGCTGGGAGGAGATGTCGATCCCTTATTTAGGCATAAAATTGTGCTCGCCAACATCTAAATTAGCTCATATTAATGTTCTTCCTCTTCAGGATAAATTGCAAGACGAATTAAATCGTTTGTCAGATACGGAACCATCCTGGATGGGCAGAATAATCCTGTATAAAATGCTTATTCTCCCCAAAATACTCTGTGTTTAGGACAGTGGTGGCGCCTATACCGGCTTTTATTCTCCGTAAGTTACAAGATCAGTTGATGCGGTTTATATGGAAAAATAAGAAACCTCGGGTAGCCAGACAAAGTCTATACATACATAGACAGAGAGGAGGGATGGGAGTACCGAGCCTAGAGGCATACCATAAGGCCATAGTGTTACGACAATTGCGATACTGGTGCACCGCATCCTCGGGCTCTAGTTGGCCGACGATTGAGCAACACCTGATAGGGGATATTCCCCTGACCTCGCTACTATTAGTTCATGCAAAGTTTCCAAGGAAGGTACTTCCTAAATTTCCTACAGTAAGAGTATCGTTACAAGCATGGAGACATATCCTGACAGGGACACCCTCCTCTAATCCGGGGTACAAACTCTTTTTACCAATAGATGCTCTTGAACTGTTAATTCCTGATCTGAATCTACGTAACCGGGTCAGGTTAGGAGTGGCGACGCTGGCAGATCTTTATGGAGAAGATAGCATTAAACCCTTCTCAGAATTAAGAGAAGAATTTGCCTTGGCTCATTCCGAATTCTTTAAATACTTGCAGATTCGACATCTCCTCCCGACAAGGGCACACGCACAGGTTTGCATCCCCTCTAGGATACATCATCTGCTATTCGAGACATCAGTCATAGAATCTAGCTTAACAAAGTCCTTCTATGAAGTGCTATTGGGAGATATGATGATGGCCAAAAATAAATATATGCTGCAATGGGAGAGGGACTTGGGATCCACTTATACCATAGAGGATTGGTCCAGGGCCATTAAGTGGACGTTAGGGTCCACCGTGAACTCGAACCTCCTGGAAGTATATCATAAGCTGGTGTTACGATGGTATTATACCCCCCTTCAGATCTCCAAGATATACCCAGGGGCTAACGCGGAGTGCTGGAGGGGGTGTGGAGGGCTGGGGACCCTACATCATATATTTTGGGAATGTCCCATTATCGCTCCGGTGTGGGTTTCAGTGTTCAATCTGACCTCCAGACTGTTGGAGGTTCAAGTGACACCAAATGCAGATCTAGCCCTTCTGTCTCTAAATATGGGAATAATTTCACCGGAAGATAGAGCCTGGTTTTGCCATATTTGTCTGTCGGTTAAATTATTGGTGGCCAGAAACTGGAAGTCAGTCTCGGTCCCGTCTTTGAGGGAAATTATAGAAGAAGTCTCATCCCATTGTGTATATGAAAGATTATTTGCACTCCGTCAGAATAGAATGAATAGATTCGAAGCTCAGTGGCAAAGGTGGACTGACATGTTCCCAGGTTAGGACAGACGAAGGTAAAAGGGGGACTCACACGTGGATTACAAAGCAATAAGAGGAGAAGGGGTTAATAATAATGGTGGAACACATTAAAGGATATGAGAATGTTCTGAGAAAGCCTTCCCTGTTTCCCTATCCCTCCCTTTCCTCCCCACCTTCCCTTACGAGATAATGTTTTCAAGTTGCCTACCTAAGTTGTACAGGATAATATTACTCTGTTTGGTGAACATCTTCTTGATGATATAATTTATTTGCTTCTGTACAAAAATGTTTTCTATGTTTAAAATCAATAAAAATTTAATGTTTAAAAAAATAAAATAACGGCAGCACTATATTTTTTTAAGGAATTTCTAATGAGAAGTGAATTTTCCCATCAAGGTCCATGGAAGACTCTTCGGTAAATCAGAGCAAATAGATTAGAAAAGAAACAGGTCACAAAATATTAAAAATGATAAAAATTCACAATTATACTCTTTGAAAAAAATTAAATAAATGATACTGCTATACAGTCCACAAATAATACCACCATATAGTGTTCAAATAATACCACCATATAGTGCTCAAATAATACCACCATATAGTGCACAAATAATACCACCATATAGTGCTCAAATAATACCACCAAATAGTGCTCAAATAATACCACCATATAGTGCTCAAATAATACCACCATATTGTGCTCAAATAATACAACCATATAGTGCTCAAATAATACCACCATATAGTGCTCAAATAATACCACCATATAGTGCTCAAATAATACCACCATATGGTGCTCAAATAATAAAACCATATAGTGCACAAATAATAGCACCATATAGTGCACAAATAATACCACTATATGGTGCTCAAATAATAAAACCATATAGTGCACAAATAATACCACCATATAGTGCACAAATAATACCACCATATAGTGCTCAAATAATACCACCATATAGTGCTCAAGTAATACCACCATCTAGTGCACAAATAACTCTGCCAGAAAGTAGGACATTAATGCTGCCAAACAGTGACCAAATGGCAAAGTTAGACCCGGCTGTATATTGTCCTGTATATTGTCCTAAGGCTCTGTGCACACATGCGATAATGGTGCATACCACCGCAGAAATAACCGTGGCTGAAAGTGTGGTAGAATATCCCAGGAAAACCAAGGAGAGCACCACCACACACTGACACTGCTCAGCGATTTCTGTTACTAAAAATCTTATAAAATGCCCCAAAGAACCATCTATTTAAGGCCCTATGCACATGGCCGTGCCCGTAATCACGGTCTGTAATTACGGGTGCAGCCGCCCCTAAAGTATGGGAGTAAAATAAAAAAAATAGGACATGTCCCATTTTTTGCGGAAGGTTTCTACGGCACGGACACCATCCCAGAAATAAATGTGAAGGTGCCGGCCGGCCATAGAAATGAATGGGCCCGTAATTACGGACTGTAACGGATATATTACAGTGGTATGCATGGGGCCTTAATGGCTATTTTGCTAAAAAATAATTGGGGTCAAATTATGGGATTAAAATTGTAAAAAGAACAAAAATTAAAATAATCACTGTACTTACCTTACCAGTTGCCCTCTCCTCCGTCACTGATCTGCTTGATGCTCCGCCACTTTTTATCTACAATCTTGCGTTATGATGTTTCAGCCATAATAATGACAGTGTGGTGCGCAGAATGTAGCTGCCATGGTCAGGCGACAGGTCCACACATAATCATGCAAGATTGTAAATGGAGAGCGTTGGGGGACCAGACAGATTGGTGGTGCTAGAGAGAGAATGACTCTAAAAGGTAAGTAAATGAAAAGTTTATTTAAACCTATATAAAAGTTGTTGTAACTACTGGAAAATCACTTTAAAGCATATCTGTCGTTATAATTACCTAGATCAATAGCACTTGTGAGTATATAAAACCTTGTAATATATATTTTTAGAGGAAAGTGACATGTAGTGCTCCTTCCCCACCTGCATGCTCTCTGCTAGTGTTTAGTAACAGAGTAACTATGGACACAGAGGAAAGAGAGGGGGGTGAGGGGAGATGAAGCTGGAGTCTCTCTGCGTCTCTGAAGCTCATGATGTGAGAGGGGAAAGGGAGTGGCTACACGACAAGAAGAGCCGACCCACTCAGCAAAGTTGTAGAGAGAATATGTATATACAGAAATGATGCCGAAGGAAAGAAAAGACCCAAAATATGCAGGTTTCGTGATTGGAATTTAGTTTTTTGTAATGACTGATAACGATAGATAGATATGAGATAGATAGATAGATAGATAGATAGATAGATAGATAGATAGATAGATAGATAGATAGATAGATAGATAGGTAGGTAGTTAGATTATTTTCCCTCCCTCTGGCATTGTCCCGCAGCTAGTCTAATTTACTAGTGAAAATACTGATGATTGTCAGCGCTGTACTGGAAGTTACTGACTAGATCTGTGTCCCTTTGGCAAAGAACAATCTCCTTGGAATGTTCTAAAACAGATTAGCACATGCCACTTTAGTTTGGCACAATGTCTATTCCCTGGCTGCAGGTGGAAAACGCTATTCTCCTCCATCTGTTCGCAACTACAAAAAAAAGGCAAATGGACAAGGCCGAGCTGGGAATCTTGCCATTTTCATAAATAATTTTTAAGAAAAAAATAATATTTTGATAAGTGTCTCTTTTTGTTGTGTTTTTGCTTTTTTGTTATAATCATCTTATTTATAAAATGGATACATGATAGAAACATATAAAGGTACATAGTAGTATAATGCCAAATTAAGAAGAAGAAAATAAAACAGAAAGAGTCGATACAGGTGTATGGGGCTCATCCTGAACTACTCTTTGCCCAAGGGGGCAATTTCTAATACCTACATCTGAATTTAGTCATTTGCCATTTAAAATGCCAGTCCCCCCTCGTCCTCTATCTAATGCACTGAATGTTGGATTATCTCATGGAGGGTGGCCCAACATTGATTTGTCATGACGTCCTCCCTCTCTATTCTACATACGATAGACCAATATATCTGTTGTGTTGAACAGTCAACAATGTTGAATTCTGTTGAGTAGCCTCAGCAACCTGACATAGCAGAGCTAGATCCATGAGTCTACCGCCAGTTTCCACCCTTAAGAACCATAGTACAAGCAAAGACTGCTCCTCACTGGCATAGAGGCGTAACTTGCAGCTCCTGGGCCCCATTGCAAACTCTGTAACAGTGCCCCCCACCTACCATGGGCCATTTATAATACGGGTATCTTTTTATGTGGCAAAAGGGATGCCACAGACATCTGGGTCCACTTATCTCCTGGTTGAGAAAAAGACCCATCATGGTAAAATCTGACATGCCGGACTCTCATTTTCCACAAGACAAAAGACATTGGCGGACAGTTGGGCTGCTCCATAAACATTAGATTGTTGGTGTATCCCATTGATTTTGGTGGCATCTTCCAATAATCACCTAATATATATGACCAGTATAGGGTATACATGCATTATATGACACGTGCGCTGGCCAGGGGACTTCCAAAAAGTTTTTGCTCAGGGACCTCCACTAAACTTCATCTGGCCCTGGAAGAGCCCATACTATAAGATGTAAACTAGCCATGTAATATCTCTTCAAGCAAGGACAAGATATCCAGTACATGTGCCCATAACGTCTTCCTTCAGATCTTATCATCCTGCTGATGGAAATATCATGGTCACTCCCGGGTCAGACAGCACAGATACTGGGTTAATTCTTGCCCATTTCATGCAGTTAAAGTTTACGCTTCCTGCCACACTTCTGAGGATGGTTTGGGGAAGATCTATAGGAAAGATATCGTTTTGATGCCTCCTGACCTTGTGGCATTTTATGCATTTCCAATTATAGTTGTGTTCATGGGAAGGTGCTGCTATGTTTCTTTTATGTTACCGGTATAGGATTGTGATGTGGATACCAGGCTGCACGCATGACAGCGTCCGTCGCCCCAGGCTCTGTAAACAGCGTCCATATCTGTCAATTGTGTAATTATCATAATCAGTTCAAGAAGAATGTTAATTATCCATCTCATTGATTGTATAATCACAAATACGATTAGTGAAAAATTTATACCTGTCATATTAAGGCATAGACACAGCATATGGCATTGCCAACCGGTTTCCTATGTTGATAAAGACCAGACATTCCATGCTTAGCTGCCATACTCTGACACTGAGGCACATTTAAAGGGACTGTCCAGTCACCTGACTGGAGAATCATTCTGGACCCCCCCCCCCCCATAGGGTGAAATAGACATTGGCGGGACTCTAAATAAAATGAATACTCACCTCATCTGGCACACCTATTTAGAATGGAGCGTGCAGGCAGATGGAGGTGAGTGATGTCATCAGCTGCACCTGCCCCTGATACTTTGCTATAATGTATCAATGTAAGTAAAATGTATTAACTTGCGGTCCCGGTTGTTAAAGGAATACCTAAACTTAACAAGATAAACTTGTTTACAGTTTTTGTAGGTTTGCAGGTTTTCTCTATGTTCTTGTAGAAATAAAAACCACTGTTTTCTACATTACAGCGCCGATCACATTATGTAGGAGTTAGGGCACTTATAACCTGATGACAGAGCCTCTTTAACAATCTTTAAAGAGGACCTCTCACTTGGTCATATAAGTTGAACTGGTTAACTGACCTGAATAGTGCTGTCTCCCTGATTCCAGCGCTGTTATTATTTTTTTCCTGAACCCTACCGTTCCAGAGATATGGCCCACTGTTGTGTTGGCTCCTTATATGCTAATTTGCTGTAGTTAGCCAACGGGGTGGAGCTAGGTTCCCTGCCTCTGATACTGACCAATCAGCGGGAGGCAGCTTGAGGGTAGTTCACTCCCTGTTGGCTAACTACAGAAAATTAGCATATAGGGAGCCAATACAACAGTGCGCCGTTTTCTGGAACTGGAAAACGCCCCGTCAGAGCGAACTGCCATTTTTCCCATTGAAATCATTGGGCAGATGTTAGGAGGCGTTCAGCTTCCGTATTTTTAGCCGTTTTTCTGTGCTTTTTTACGGCCGTAAAAACGGCTGAAAATAAGCCATGTGAACATACCCTTAATGTATACGTTTCTTTTACTGGACTTTTGCGGCGTGGAATAGCGTAGTCTCTTCCATACCTGTCTTTTGCGATATACAGACTTATACTGGACTTTCTGAAAAAGGAGCCCGAGGAACACATTCAGCGTAAACGCCAGGATCTTTTCAATGAACAAGATAAATGTAGAGCGAAAACGTGATGTGAACAGCGCCATTTATTACATTATTTACTGATTATATATAACAAAAATCCTGGTCTTCCAAGATAATTATATTCTAGATTCCTAAACTCTGTCCTCACAATGCATAGCCAGCCACAAAATAGTGATATTTGTAGAAGTGAAATGTTTGCCAAGATTTGGCGGTCATCTGTAAGTGGCAGCGACATCACAGGGGGAGAGGACGCATGGCAGCGCAATGTCTATCAGTAAATAGATAGTTCCCATAAAACTGCGGAACCTGTAACAGAGCAACATTTAATAACTCAGCTGACAGCTTCCAATTGCCTACAGAAAATAGTCCTGGGGTGAAGAACTTATTTTAACATCTGGAGGGGTACAATGATGAAAGTAGACAGTAGACGGTCCTTTAATTTGATTGGGGTCACAGATGGATATAATCAAATGCTCCGCTGTGAGGAGACCAGCAATTGTTCCGTAACTCCGGATAATTCCTCGCACTTTACACACCTAAATAAGAGATGATAAAAATACAACTATGAACTTAGCAGTGAAATATTTTCCTTTACATTCCATTTACGTCTTATTATATTAAAATATGAAAATTGGTTTGCGGGTATGTTCACTTTTGCAGTCATTTAACATCTAAAATTAAAAAAATAAAACAAATGAAGCAACTTTGCAAATAGTCTTGCTTTAAAATGTACTGTCGTTTTGTGTATACAGACCCTATGCAGACCTATGCGTCTCCATGAGTACAGACTACAAACAAACCCTGTGTGTAGTCTGATCCTGCAGTCATGTGCTATTCCCTTAGGGTATGTTCACACTGAGTTTTTTGCAGGCAAGGAATTTTGAGGCAGATTTTGACCGCAAGCTAAAAAATGACGCGAAAACCGTTTTCTCCGCCTCCCATTCAGAGGTCAGAGACGGAACGACTGAGGAAGGAGCATGTCGCTTTTTTCCCCGTGTATTTTTCTGCTCGCGGATTTCGTCAATTTTTTGGCGCGGTTTCCACGTCAAAAACAGCGCCAGAAAACTCTGTCTGAACTAGTCCTTACACATGCCTTTTCTTCTACTGTCCAGAGGTTAGAAAGAAAAGGGGGCAGATGGAGAGGAGTTACACATGACTGCGGGATCAGACTACACGCAGGGTTTGTAATCTGTAAACATGGGGACACATGGTTCTGCTTAGGAGCTGTATACTGCAATAAAAAATTAAGCAACTTTGCAAATAATCTTGCTTTAAAATCTACTGTTGTTTTGCGTGTACAGCCCTATGCAGACCTATGTGTCTCCATGAGCACAGACTACAAACAAACCCTGTGTGTAGTCTGATCCTGCAGTCATGTGTTATTTCCTTACATTTGTCTTCTCTTCTACGGACTGGAGGTTAGTAAAAAGAAGAGGCAGAAGGAGAGGAGTGACACATGACTGCGGGATCAGACTATACACAGGTTTTGTAATCTGTAACCATGGGGACACATAGATCTGCATAGGAGCTGTATACTGCAATAAGAAATTAAGCAACTTCGCAAATAGTCTTCATTAAAAATGTACTCTGTTGTGTGTATACAGCTCCTATGCAGACCAATGTGTCCTAGGTTACAAACCAAACAAACCATATGTAGCCTGTTCCTGCATTCATGTGTAAGCCCCTTTCATTTGGATGTTTTGCTGTCTGGAGGTTAGGAAGATGTGGAGGCTTAGAGAAGGGAGTAACATGACTACATCCGTGTCCTGTTTTATTTTTTTCGGGCTTTTCTCCCCCCAAAATCTGCAGCTCTAAAGATCCTAAGGCCCTGTTCACAACACGTTAGTAATCTATATACCCAGCGTCTGCGCTAAGAGTATCCATAGGGCTCCACTCACCCAACGGGGGCCAAAAGAGTGTCCTTTTCGCCTTAGTCGGACCAGTATATGTCAGTAGCCCCTTTTTTTGTGGTATGGAAAAGCGTAATAGACTACAATATTCCATAGAAAGGTATAAAAAAAACATATATACCATGGTCTACGCTTTTTACAATGGAACCCTATGGGTGACGTGCCCCACTGTCTGGCTATACAGCGGGATACGCCACATCCTTCTATCGGAGGTATATGTTGGGAGCTTTTCCCGCTGTATGCGTCAAACGGAGGCTGAAATTGGGATGTGAACAGATGATTGGAATAAGAAAAGGGCTTAAAGGGTTTTATGTGATGAGAAAAACATGGCTCTTTTCTTCTGGAAAGTGCGGCACTCTTTTACCTCTCAGCCCCACTCACTTGAATGCTGCAATACCACACACAGCCTATAGACAAGAGTGGAGCTGTTTTTCTAATCTTATACAACCCGTTTAAGTGTTGACCTTTCCTGATTGCGGCTTCTAGCAGTATATTCTTTAGGATAGGTGTCACTTACAGCATTGCTCCTGGATGGAGTATATAGAACAAACACAGGATAGGTCATCAGTATATGATCGGTGGGGGTCTGACACCCGGACCCTGCACCGATCATCTGCTCCGGGTGCCACCAGTTGTCCGGTCGTAGAAAACTCCTTTATAGGGGAAATTGTTGCTACAAACATAAACCCAAGTCTTCTTCTAAGTTGCACTTTATAAGGTCACACAACTGCTCATAACGTTTCTTCTGCGGAGAGTTTGTAGTTTGCTGTAAGGTGATTGATAGAGTGATATATAGAAAATGAAGGAATGACAATTGTAATCAGCCGAACCTACTTCTAGAACATTCCCCAATTAACAGAGGCTGTCACAGGTGTCGCCGCACAATATGCAGCCTGATTGGCCGGTGGTGGTGGAATGATGTCACTTGTCAGACAGATGACATAACTTTACTACAACATGATAATCATTTTGGCAACGGATGTTCCAGAAATGTTATGTTCACTTATGTAACGAAATCTTCACAATGAACAAGCAGTATATTAGCGCTGTGTACAAGAGTTTGAGGGTAGGTCGTATTCGGTGCCTGGCATCCAACTGAAAATGGCATTTTGGAGGAGCATTTTTTGGGCAGTCCTGGCTGTCAGCTGCCAACCACGCCAAGATCAGTCCCATCGATGCTGATTGCTCAGAGCAGCTGACTGATAGGCAGCAGTTCACACTGTCCTGTCAATTGTCCTTTTTAACTGGATGCCAGGCACAAAACTAATTCAACATAAGTTTCACTTAAGGGCCGATTATGGGAGATCTACCACCTATATTAAAGCCTCCTGTTTTTCAAAAGAAAATTAGTATCACATTTTTGGGGTAACCTATCAGACTTCCTCCCTGCGACAACACTTCCTGCCCCTTTGCTTTGGAAGTTTAGTGTTATCACAGGGCCACTTGGCCTCATAGCAAAAAATCAGATTTCGTCTGCCATTTCACCTGTTCTAGAAAAAGTCACGGTGGATTGTGATTGGTTGCTAGAATCCATTGTCTTTAACATTTTCTTTTTACATTTAGACCTTGTTCACACAATGCAATTTTATGGAATGTGTTGTGGTTTTGTTTTTGTTTTTTTAGACAAAACCTATTGAATGTAATCCAAAATAAAGAGAAAAAAGAAATTTGCGTGAAATATGAGTGAATTCTTTATATTTTCCCGTTTAAGGATCCACTACTGAACACAGCCTAAAACCTTCTCATTACTTACTGTGTGAACACAGCCTTAAACATTTTCATCATTAATTAGTCTGAATAAAAAATATTTTGCTGTTAGATCACATCTCTTCTCAAATAATAAACATCTGTGTGCTCATGGATGTTCTTTTTGTATTACCATGCACATTTTTTTCTCTTGTTAGAACAGCAGTTTGTGCTTCAGAGCTGCTCTTCCTACTCTAACTGGAAATAGGAATTTGCATCCATAGTCAGTCATTTTAGAGGCCATGGATAATTGTCTTTGGTCAATCTTATGTATATTACTCCTGTGCATTCAATGCTTATTTGGAGTAGTACACAAGGTACTGTAAATGCACTTCCACATGACAGCCCACATGCACCGATTCAAGGAAGAATTCATGTACAACCTGGCAAAAGAACTGTTGTAAAATATAATATACATTTTTATAATAAAATATCGCGTACATTGAGGTACATCTCTAAATTTGACCTGTGTGGTCACAGAAACCATTTTCGACGCTGACGGAATAGTCTCTTTATCAAACAAATGCCCTCAATTAATTGATATGATAAATTATTAACCATATACATAATGGACCGTCTCTTCATTATATGAGAAGCCATTTTTTCATACACAGAGTGTAATAAATTACTGTCTGTCCAGTCAACTGTCGGGGATTAATGTGTCACCGTGCTGCTGGGAAGCAGACAAGTAGAAATAGCAGGTCCATGTTTGCCTTAAGTGCTTCTCCAGTGATTATGGCCTTATATTCATGCCGGTGTTCTATATTGAATTCATCTTTGTCCACTTCTTCGGCAGAACATTATTATTTATGGCGTTTGGTAAAGTGCACTGTTTTTGCTCATTTTTTCCCATTGTGATGGTGTACTAGACATCGCTCAGTAGCTGACAACATCGCCATCTAGTGTTGATTTGTGGGAAAGCAGCCAAGTGTTTTTGAAATTATTTTTGAATTTTTTTTCAAAATCAACTTGTGTTGTATCTTAGAAATACAGGATATCCGTCTGCTGGTGGTAGAGCTAGACAACAACTACATTTGGCTGCATTGGCAATCTCATGTCATGGCCCATAAATGCATTGAGTTAAACAATGTGAGTGGGACACCTTGATAAATGCCACTCGATCTGGGTGTCATGCCCAGGACAATCCATACCGTATGGCCAGACTGCAGGTTGCTTTACACTGATTGTATTAAAGAACCTGGCAGAAGATACCTAAAGTCATGCGGTAAAGCTGTGTACCATAGAGGGGGAGATTCATCAATGCTGCCACATGTCTAAATAATACCTCCATACAGTATCCAAGGAGTGCCCTCATAGCACTGCCATATATTTTCCATGCAATGCTGGCATCTAATGCATAGGTTAATAGTAACGTCCCTGGTGGTCCAGGGTATTGAAGGGGTTGATGACATGGGCGTAACTACCAGGGTAGCAGGCGCAGCTGGTTTCGTGCCCAGCAAATAAGGGGCCCCATCTTCACATAGAGGTAATGCCCCATGCACACGGCCATAGATTTCATCCATCTGTAAATACTGTCTGTAAATATGGATCCGTAGTCATTTTTAGTCATCCGTAAATCATCTGTATATAAGGATCAGTGTCCGTAAATACTTAGTGCATCCGTAATGCATCCGTATTTATGGATCCGCAAAAAAACAGAGAGATGTAGGGTAATCCCCTGGCATTGCATAGCTTCCGTAATTATGGATGCCAGGGATGCACATCCGTAGCCGTCCATAATTACGGAACTGCCCATAGACTTCTATGGGGAGTCCGTGACGTAATTACGGACAAAGAACGGACATGTTCTATCATTTCTAGGGGAACAGACACCCATCCGTAAAAATACGGAAAGGTGTCCGTAGCCCATAGAAATTAATGGGTCCGTAATTTCTAGTACGTAATTACGGATGAAAAATATGGTCGTGTGCATGGGAACGAAGGCCAAGTAAGTAAGGCTTCATTCATCATCTTCGTTGATTTAAATGGTGACGGATCCGGTGCAAATGGTTTCCGTTTGACACCGTTGTGCAAGGGTTCCGTCCTTTTTACGGAATCAATACCGTTGTCGACTGCGCTATTCATTCTTTCCAAACCGTCAGATCTGTCACCATTGAAATCAATGTTGATGCGAACGGAAACCTATGGTTTCCGTTTGTTTGTTTGTTTGTTTGTTTGTTTGTTTGTTTGGCTTCCATTCATGGGTTCCGCTGACGGAAAGCTCCAACGGAACCCATGAACGGAGTCCCGATACAGATGTGAACGAAGCCTAATAACCATGGATGATAGAAGACATGAGTGGGGAAAAAAATGGAAATCACTTGGAGACCAGGCATGGGGTAAAAAGACATAGAGGGCAGAGTGGAGACCAAAATAAGCAAACGCCTTTTATGTCTTAATGAAGTGGGCCCCATTCCAAGGATTGCAATGGGGCACCATGATTACTTGTTACGCCCCTGATTAATGGTAATGTCCCTGGTGGTCTAGAGCATTGATGGAGTCATTGATAAAGTCAATGGTGGTCTAGGGCAGTGCAGTGGATCACTGCAGAGCAGGTGACAGAGAGTACTTTGTTCTACATTCAGGTTGTCCCTGGGGGTCCAGTCCTTGGGAGTCCCCCAGGAAATGGGGGCCTTGAGAATTTGTCTAATTTGCCACCCTTAAAAACAAGGTAGCCTGCTTTGACTACAGGAAGCACCACAATTAGAACCCCCAAATAACCTCAATCAAGGCTCATTTGGCCAACAAGCAAAGAAACCAGACACCAAATGTATTCTTTTCTGTATCCGTGGGGATGTCCATAGCTGATACCAGAACATCAACCACCACCGGAATTACCTGGTGGCATGCTGACTCCCAGTGACCCAAAATCGACTTTAACACAAATGTGTCAACCAGCAGTCATAACATACACAACAAATTATACAACATACAACAAGTGGGGTAGCACCAAATAGTGAGTATATAGTATAACAATAGTATATAGCAGTTAAGGCCTTATGCAAATGCCAATCGACATTTTGGCCCGTAATATAGTGCACAACGCAGAATCATGTTGAGAACAGTATTGCGGCTCGCATAGCTCAATGTGAGGATCTGCATCATGGATTGAGTTTTCCACTAGAAGTACTAAAAACAATTCTTCTAGGGTAAAACTGAGTTCAATTATTGAGCATGCTGCAATTTATTTTGTAGGCTCTACATAATAATATTCTCTGCATCTCACTCTATTTATACATCGTGATATGCATCGTTCCATCAAAGTGCATTTACACCATATTCAGGTCTGAGGTCTGTATTAGTTTAGAAAGTCTGTATTTATTTAGGAGGTCTGTTTCTATTTAGGGGGTCTGCCGTTTTTTTTAGTTGCCTGGTTTGGGGTTTGTATCTATTTAGGGTTTCTGGTCTGAGGTCTGTATTTATATATGTCATCTAATCTGGAGTCTGTACTAGTTTAGGGGGTCTGTATTTATTTAGGAGGCCTAGTCTGGGGTCTACATTTATTTAGTCTGGGGTCTATATTTCTTTTGCAGGTCTGGTATGCGGTCTGTATATGTTTTGGTGGGTTGGGTTTGTATTATTTTAGGAGGTCTGGTCTGGGTCTGTATTTAGTTTGAGGTGTGATGGAGAGGGCACTACTTGTGATTCAGATGCCATAGCTTGGGGGTGTGTCCTATATAAGTGGGTGGGGCATATGGTAATACAATGTTGCTTTTCATGCAGATTAATACATCGCTTCTCGGGTCTCCCTGATGTTACTTCTCAAAAGTTGACACGTATGGTGATACAGATTCTTAATACAGTTACGTGAATGAGTCCTAATACTACAGGAGACAAGAACACAAATTATAAACTGGGGTCCTTTGTCTCCGCAACACCAATGCGGTCCCTCCCCATAACTTATGACTAAATAGAGAGACAAAAAATTATTAATGAAAACGACAAATCTGTGGATGTTAAAGAGCAGAGCGGATGTATTATGTGCATAGCCGCGGCCGACTACAAAGTCTATTCTTTATACTTCATTTAAAAAATGTCACTTCAGCACTATGGCTAACTACCCGCTATAGATATGGTCTTAAAGCTGTCTAGTCTAATAAATCAAGACTGGAATTTGAATAACCTCTAGTGGCAGGTAATTTTTCAGAACAATCGTATACTTTCTGCGGTAGTAAAGTGACTTAAAATGCCCCGGTCTCAAGTTAACAAATTAATAAGGCTTACATCATGACATGTGTAGAATTATCATCTCCTGCCATAATCCATTATTCAGCATGGATATTCTCTCGTAAACAGAATTCTGCCGCAGTCCATGTCCTCAAACACATCACAGATAGAAGAATGTTCTCCAAATATAAAAACACAGCATATTTACCTAGAAGGACCCTGGATATTGCAACAGAGCATTGAGATAGATAGATAGATAGATAGATAGATAGATAGATAGATAGATAGATAGATAGATAGATAGATAGATAGATAGATAGATAGATAGATAGATAGATAGATAGATAGATAGATAGATAGATAGATAGATATGAGATAGATAGATAGATAGATAGATAGATAGATAGATAGATATGAGATAGATAGATAGATATGAGATAGATAGATAGATATGAGATAGATAGATAGATATGAGATAGATAGATAGATAGATAGATAGATAGATAGATAGATAGATAGATAGATAGATAGATAGATAGATAGATAGATAGATATGAGATAGTGAGACAATTCTAATGTATGACTACTTTTATTTTATTTCCTGGTGTTCATATAAGTCTAACATATTCCACAGCGCTGTGCACATATTTTAACCATTCACTGTCCCCAATAGAGCCCACAAGATGCATAATATGATTGAAGCTCCTGGGCCTCCGATACGTGTGCCAATATGTGCCATTTATAATACTGGTGTCTTTTTTATGTGACTGGGGGGGCCTTTGGGGCCTATAAGACAATAGGGCCCACCTGCAACTTCTACTTCTGCACCCCCCTATAGCTGCACCCCAGTCATAAAGATTTTAGATGGAGGGCATTGCTGCAGGCCTGGATCCTGTATGGGGGCACATTGAGCCTCTACATTGCAGACCGGTAATCATGCCGCCATATGATGCCAGTGTAGTCTCTATAATATGGCACGCAATGGAGCATATTACGATGTATGATATCTATGTGCCTCATTACAACATTGGGGGCACAGTATGGGCACATAGCAGGCAGTGGCTGCCATATCACATTTCTGTACATCACGGATGCGTATTATGGACATATATATGTGAGGCCTCGTTAAGTCCTGCAGGTTATTAGAATCATCCCGTGGCTAAACTCTAAAAATGACAATGTACTAAGGAAATCACTATTTATGCAATTCCTTAATATGCTGTTTAAAGTGTCGCCATGGGCGGAGCTTCACTTTAAGACAACCCCTTCCTATTGTTCCTTCAAAAGAAATCTCCCAAACTATTTTCTACACGTTTCTTTATCTCTTCTATTTCTACTTGACTAATTTTACCGCTCAGACAAGAATAAATGATGGCACAGGATCAGTCAATAGCAGTTCATGATCTACGGCACAGAGGTCTAAAATAGAACACGCCACTCGTACAAGCCGCGTCTTCACCTCGCAGTCACACGGTGATTACTTTCCTCAAGATCACTAATTTAAAGGTGCTGATGATGATGCGGCCCTTCAAGATGGAGCAGCGGGTTCATGAGCTCGAGGTGACGATCAGTCTCTAGCGGCGATAATCAGGACAAAACCCCCACTGTTCATAATGTAAAGTAGTAGGCTGTCCGTGCTGACAGTCCTGCTAACATGGCGGCAATCCCAGCAGTGACTTCATTCCCAGGAAGACATTAACTATTGCATAATATATAATCTCCCACAGGGACCTGAGCAAATTATAAAGTTAGAAAGTATCACCTATAATAATAAATTGGATGGTACATTATAAACAGATTATTTATTTATGTTATTGGATCCATCTTTTTTTTTTTTTTAGGTGTCTTTAATTTTAAGGGACGGTCCATCTTCACAGCCATTTTATTTATTGCTAATATGAAGAAAATTTGCGAATAATCGTAAAAATCACCTATCGTTTTGTATCTACAGCTCCAATGCAGACCTATGTGTCTCTATGGTAACAGACTACAAACAAAGTGTGTGTAGTCTGATCCTGCAGTCATGTGTATCCTTCTTCTTACTAACTTATAGAATGTACTGTATGTTAGTCAAAAGTAGAAGACAGATGGAAGGGAGTATGACTTCAGCATCAGACTTCACAGGGCGAGCAATCTCTTACCATGGAGACACAAAGGTCTGCATAGGAGCTGTAGACGCAAAAGTATAAGCTTATGTGTGCTGCAGTGTTAGAAAATATGAGGAATGAGTATATCTGGGGGTCATCCTACACCATACTTGCCAACTTCTGGATAAAGGGGAAATCTCTCAGACTCCCGGAACAGAATATTCACCTCCCCCTGTTCCTACTCTTCCCTTTGCTCCCGAGTTGCCTGGTCGTAGTGTCCGGAAGTGGAGGAAGCACAGGAACGGGAACAGTTGAGTAGCTGAACTTCTCGTTTGGGGTCTGTAAACGGGGAGGGGGCTGCATCTCTTATTTTAATAGGTAGTGAGAACCGTTTTGTGTCTACAGCTCCTATGCATCCCTATGTGTCTCCATGCTAACAGACTACAAACATACTCTGTGTAGTCAGATACTGCAGTCATCTGTCATCTTCTTACTAACTTCCTGAATGTACTGTATGTTAGTAAGAAGAAGACAAACGAAAGGGAGTATGACTGCAGAATCAGACTACACAGGGTTTGTAGTCTGTTACCACGGAGACACATAGGTCTGCATAGATGCTGCAGACGCAAAAGAATAGAAGATTTTGCTTCATTTTTTTATTTTAGATTCATTGGCTGGGTATGGTATTGCAGCTCGGCTACATTACTGTGTATGAGGATGAACTGCAATACCGGACAAGACCCATAGACAGGGGTGGCGCTGTCTCTAGGGGAAAAAAAAGCAGACCCTTTTTCTAATTGTAACCACTTTAAACCTTGTCAATATAGCAGAGCTGAGTTTATCACTTAACTCATGGTGATATCACAATGTGTTAGCTGTGATTTTCCATAAGAGTGCATGGAGAACACTGTTATAACGATACACACACAAAAAAACATATTTTATTGACAAATTTAGCTCTGCTACGTCGTTTCATCCCCAAGCTATCAGACAAAGGAATATTCCCTGACCTAGTCTTGGCATTACACAGCCCTATGATTTGATTTCATCCTCTATGGTTTATGTTGCCAGACACAAAGCTGCTTTTTTCCACTTTGTAAGTGAGGTTATTGCAGGCGGCACAGCAGAGCCATCATCCTGCCCGTCAGCACCGGCACAGGAACGCTCAGGTCCCATCCACTAAATTCTCAACATCATTTGCTGTTGATTCCCTAAGTCATGTCACCGTTTCATGGAATATTTATGAATAGCTGTGAAATGATAATGATTATTGCTAATTGTATGGCTTTATATTGGCTTCCCGCTGAGACGACAGAGAAAACTAAATATCCCACTGTGGACATTTGGGCTGACTTGGCTTCTGAGAGAATTTGATTTCAATCAAGAAGGAAATTCCCTCATAGCAGAGCCGAAGCCGTAAAGTCTGATGATATTGATTTACTTTGCGTTAATGCAACTATATCCTTTGTTAACATTGGGCTTTACATAGTCAGTATATATATATACATATATATAAAACGCAACACCTTCATTATTACTCTTCATTATATTTGTAACTTTTTTTTTTACATATTTTCCAGTTTACTAAAGAGCTATTTGTTTCTGGAAACCATCAACACGCTGCTGTTGACTGATCTTCTATTTTTTTATAAGGTGCCATTATTCAGTACTTTGAATAGATAATGATATTCTGTTGTGAATGGGCTGTGGGTCTGATTGGCTTATTAACCCTTTAATACAACCTTCACCCCTGCAAATTAAAGGGGTTTTATGACTTCTTAAAAAAGAGGCCAAATGTTCGATAATGTTGAAAATATGTCAATTTGTACTATACTTGCTGTTTAAATTCTGTATCATTCCAGCTCCACCAGTATTTGGGTCCCTTGTAGCATCTTGTTGCCATCGCAGCGCATTACATGACTATAGATAACAGGTCACTAGTGACTGCGATGACAAGAAGCGGCGAGGGACCCTGATACCGGCATTGTGGGAAAGGTGCAGAATTTACACGGTAAGGCCCCATGCACACGAACGTGTTTTTGCGTCCGCAATTCCACCGAAAATCCACGGGAGAATTGCGGACCCATTCATTTCTATGGGCCCATACACACTATCCGTGTTTTCACGGGTCCCCGCATGTCCGCAAATCCGTGCCGCACAAACTCAGGATATGTCTTATTACGGCCCGCAAATTCGATGCGGACATGCCAATAGAAGTCAATGGGCCCGTGGAAAATGCGGGTACACCTCCGTGTGCCAACCGCAGTTTGCGGATTTGCGGAAGTGTTGCTAGGCGACGACCGGGAATGAGTTCTGTCGTCATCCTGTTTTGCCTAGGCTTTTTTTTTTTTATCCGCATTTTGCGGATTACATACGGATGAACTGCGGAGGACATTTCACGGAACACGGTCCTGGAATTTGCGGACCAGAAAAACACTACGGTCGTGTGCATGAGGCCTAAGTATATTACATTTTTTTTTACATTATGGAGAATTTTCCCCTTAGGGTATGTTTACACGCAGAGTCAAAAACGTCTCAAAATACGGAGCTGTTTTCAAGAGAAAACAGCTCCTGATTTTCAGACGTTTTTTGTGCCACTTGCGATTTTCGCGGCGTTTTTCGCAGTTTTTTTTACGGCCGTTTTTGGAGCTTTTTGCAATAGAGTCTATGGAAAACTACTCCAAAAACGTCGCAAGAAGTGTCCTGCACTTCTTTTTCGTGGCCGTTTTTTTATGCGTTTTCCTATTTAAATCAATGGGCAGATGTTTGGAGGTGTTCTGCTTCTGATTTTTTGGCCATTTTTCGGGCGTCTACGGCCTGAAAAACGGCCGAAAATAGGCCATGTGCACATACCCTTATAGTACGGGGTCGAAAAAAATGTTTAACACATTAAAGGGGTTCTCAGCTTTGAACAATCCCTACTTGTTATAAGGGTATCTTGACAATGCCACTCATGGACTGTTTTTTTTTGGGGGGGGTTTGGAGGGTTTCCGTAAACTGTCCCTCTGCTGAGACCCGCAGAGATCTACTGTGATCTATTGGGAAACCTGACAAAAAGTGTTCAATTTCCCTGCAGCGCCACCACAGGAGACACTAAGCATTGCCCAGTGCTTATTCAAATCAATGTACCGTCTGTGTAATGCGGGACAGGACAGGTCCTCCAGAGCGAGAGACACTCTTGGTAACTGCTCTCCACTCTGACCAAGAGATGAGGATCCTGAACAGAAGACCCCCCCCCCCCCCTCTATTAACTCAAGAATTCCCTAATAGGGTATATGAAAATGGGTTTTCTAACCAGACAACCCTTTTTTAGGTATTAGGTATTCGCAACTTATTTAGACACTTTGAATGGTAGAAGATGTTATCTATTGGGGTCCGTAAGCTCTGACCCCACCAAGGGGATGTTGTGTTCTATGGAAGGACCAAACTTCTTTGGGCATAGTCAGAAAAATTCCATAATTGGAAATCTCTGACACGATTATACAAGAATTGTTTGACTGTGAGAAAAAGGCATCAGGCACTGTACAGGGAGTACACTTTAATTTAGGAATCATCATGGGTCTAAGCTCCAGGCTCCCACCATTACAGGGGTAATCCCATCTTATGCATTTATGACATATCCACAGGATAATAAGTGCAGGTACCACCTCTGAGACCCTCACCGATCTGGAGAACGAGGGTCTACTCTACTGACCCATGTTTGCCAATCCCTGGCCGCCACATCAGAAGTACCGTAAGCCTATAATTATGTGTTGGCCACAAGGTGACACCCAGAAGGTCCAGCATATAAAGCTGGAATGCCATTGAGCTGAGAGGGCTGCATGTTTTCATATTCATAATCTTGTATGTGTTGCTGGGGTCTTTGTTTCTCTGATGTCTTGTGAAGGTCTCATGCACAGATTCGTGTTAATTTGTAATATGGTGCCCATAATCTGCAAAGTGCCCATATTTGCCATTGCATACCCATGGTCCTAGCGATGAATACATGCAGAGTGCTTTACCTAATTGTATAAAATTTCTGCACATTTTTTACTGAATCATTGGGTGACAACCATTGTGGGAGCCACATGGCGGCCATATTGGTTTTAAAAAAGCTTTCCTAGATATAGTTGTAACTAAGAAACGATTGAACAGAATTTTTAGCAACTTGACCATAGAGAATGACTCAATGCCTTATATCTACAGGGGAGTTTTTCTTTTAGAGGGGAATGCTCTTTAAATAAAGGCTATAAATGAACTGTAACGTTATATCACCATGAAATGTTTCCAGAAAACTTCTATAATAAACCTCAGCATTGTCACTTGTAAGTCATGCCCTGAGGGCTCAGCTCCCACACATCTCACCTTCACCTCTTCCAGCCTGTCTTGTATCCAGCATCAGCTCTGAAGGGAATCTGAAGATCAGAGATATCTTGCTTCTGTGACAATATTTTTTTGTCAGGTGGGATCTTGTTTTTTCCTTATATCCTATGTCCTCGGCTTATTTTCTTCACCTCCCGGCTTTCATCTGTGAGGCATGGCACGTCACATCGACTACAACAGATCTAGAAGCCATCTGTTCATACGGGGAATATGGTGTGGATATTTTTAGTTTTGTGCACCTTTAAAAACAGTTCCCGCTAAATAAAAAATTATAGGGGTGCAGCTAGGGGGTGGCTAACAGGTACCCACTAGCCCTTTCTGCGTTGACCAGGGTATGTAGATACAAGGTTAGGGCAGCAAATAGGTTTTCTGCCCCAGGTGAAGGAGATCCTAGCTACAACTCTGCATGCAGTAATATGGGCACGGGTTGTACCACTCCATATCTAGGCAGATTTGACGTCCAGGAATCTGGGAAAGTTGTATGATCACAGTTATCAGACTCCTAGACATTAAACTTTAACACCTTGATATAAGAGGTCAATGGCATGGACTGGTTTTTTTTTTTGGGGGGGGGGGGGTTTGGAGAGTTTCCTTAAGTTTATTATGGTTTTTTTCTAGATATTGGATGAATGGTGAAATGATAAATGAAATGAACCTATTGAGTGTATTCGTTTATTGGTCTGTCTTATGGAATTTCAATATTTTTATGTTTTGTGCAATTGATTATGTGTAGGTATTCTTGGAAATATCCACATTTCCCACAGGTGCCTTGGATACCTGTCAGCAGACAAAAGGCTGTATTATGACAATCCAATGAAATGCCTGGAACACATTTCACACTACAGGCTGCCATAAATGGCATCCTGTGGCTGCTGACAGACCTGTAGGGCAACCACCGAGAACTCAAATACTCCTGGCAGCACTAGTAACTAGGTTTGCCTTCACCTGGGGCAAATATTCATGTTGCCCTATCCCTATATCTACAGTACATGCCCAAAGTAACTTGTTGGTGCCTCACCATGCACCCCCACCCTCACCCCCCCCCCCAGCTATGCCCCTGACTTGTTATGGGTCGGTCAGGTATCTGAGCAGCAACGGAAGGGACATCAGCACTGATGCGACCAAACCTTTAATGTATTCTAGCAAGGATACAAGCAAAATATTAAAAATTAATACTTTGTTATCTACATATAGCCTCAGGCCAGTGTCTGACAGAAATTATTTTTTTTAAATAATATTATAAAATAATATAAATAAATAATGAACAATAATAATAATAAAATAACTAACATGAATATAAAATACATTTCAAGATGTAATATTAATTAAAGAAAAAAAAAAAAGAAAGAAAAACTTGGGTACGGTTCTGAGAAATAAAATCATGGGATTACACCAACCTTCAAATCAATTCTAATTATAGATAAAATGAGAAGAAGAAGAAAAAAAACAAGTCGTGTATTAAAATATAATTTTGACAACCTTTATCCTCGGGCAATATGCCTTTCAATTAATATAGATTCAATAACTACATGTTAACTCTCAGCATGAGAACCTAAACTAGAGATCACTTGGGTATGATCCCATTGACTGGCGCTTTCTCTATCGCTCGTCAAATTGGCTTCAATAATTAATGTCACGTCTTTTGTACCCTGCATAATTTCTCATGTCGATTTCAAGGCTACGGAACTGTAGCTCCAGTAAATGGAGGCCTGGACAGTCGTGTATAATAGCGACCAAACAATGCCTTGATTCACAACGTAAAACTATCCTTCTCTCCCAGGCGAAATCTCCAGTATTAACAAGTTGCACCTGCAGCCTCGTCTTATATTCTATTCTACTTTTTTTTTTTATTACTTATTTAGAGCACAAAAAAAAAATTTGTGTTTTTTTTTTTTGCTAATGGCATATGCGTCACTTTGCAGCTGTGGTCTCCATTGTGTTGAGCAGTCACTGATTTTTGAGTTAGTTTGATGAAGTGGAAAAATAATGATGAATTCTGGGATTCTTTGTCAGTTTTGGTTGGCATTGTGTATTGACAATATCACATCCGGACACACCAAAGAGTATTTGCAATTGTGTCAGCCTCCAGCGACTGGCAAAGGTGCTGCAAATTATTTCCATAAATGCTAAAAGGAACATTAAAGGAGTTGTCTAGGATTCAAAAATAGCGCCTCTCCTGTCCATGGGCTGTATTTGGTATTGCAGCTCTGTCCCATTAAGACAAATTCTGCACTACCAGTCACAGCCCATGGAGAAGAATAATGCTGTATTTGGGAAGAAGAAAAACAGACAATTTTTTGTAATCCTTGATAGCCCCTTTAGATTTCACTGTGAGCCATGTAATGCTTCATTACCCCTGTGGTAGCACTGCAGGAGAATTGAGCACCTCCTACAAGGTTTGGGGTCCCAGCATTGGAATATCCTGTGATCTGCATATTTTAGTAGAAACCTATTAACAAAAAGGGAATTCCCAAATGGTATTCATTCCGTTAAAACGGGGACAAACGGAAACTATGGGCACCGGATCCGTCACCATTGAAATCAATGGTGATGGAAAAGGAAACCCCTGGTTTCCATTTGTGTAAGTTTCTGTCTGTTCAGGGTTCCGTTCTGACGGATATCTCTGACGAAAGGTCAGAACGGGATGCCAACGCAGATGTGAACGAAGCCTAACTCATGTGAACGGGGTTTACCTTTTTTTGAAGGATGGAATAGCATAGTAGACTAAGCTATTCCATCCTGAGAGATCCCGCAAAAAAACGTATACCACTCCTGACAACACAATATGGACAGTGATGTCAAGAGCTTCCCAATGCCGGAGTCCCCAGGCAGAGCATTATAGTCACTCCGCCCTGGGGAAGCTCCTGACATTACTGTCCATAAATGGACATCAGGAACAGCGCCGGAGTCCCTCGGCAGAGGTCTAGTAGATATTATGTCTGGAGACTCCAGCCCTGGGAAAGCTACTAACGTTACTGTCCATTTATGGATAGTGGCTCCTGGAGTTTCCCCAGGGCCATTCCCCGGGCATCGTATCCCACTATATGCCATACAGTGGGATATGTTTTGGCTGCATTTAACCCAATCCAGGGCATTAACGGGTCATGTGGTTTTGTTCACCGTAATTGACATCAGTACGAATATCAGTTAACGCGCATAACATACAAATGTGAGCGCACCAATTTCCGTTGGCAACCTTCGGTAATGGAGGGGGACCCAGAATCCTTGGTAGTATGGGGCACAAAAATTCCTGATGGTAGCCCTGCATATAAGTGGGCAAAGTTGCAAGGGGACCACCTTGACATCATTGGGAAGCTCTTGACATCACTGTCCATATTGTGTTGTCAGGACAGTATACGATTTTTTGCGGGATCTCTCAGGATGGAATAGCTTAGTCTACTACGCTATTCCATCCTTCAAAAAAAGGTAAACCACGTTCACATGAGTTAGGCTTCGTTCACATCTGCGTTGGCGTTCCGTTCTGACGTTTCGTCAGAGCTTTCCGTCAGAACGGGACCTTGAACAGACAGAAACTTACACAAACGGAAAACAGAGGTTTCCTTTTCCGTCACCATTGAAATCAATTGGGATCCGGTGCCCATGGTTTCCGTTTGTCTCTGTTGTGCACCGGACCCATCGTTTTGCTGAAAGCAATAGCGTAGTCGGCTACGCTATTGCTATTGCTATTACTGCCGGCAAAATGACGGGTCCGGTGATCAACAGAGACAAACGGAAACCATGGGCACCGGATCCGTCACCATCGAAATCAATGGTGATGGAAAAGGAAATCTCTGCTTTCCGTTTGTGTCAGTTTCTGTCTGTTTAGGGTCCCGTTCTGATGGAAAGCTCAGACGGAACGTCAGAATGGGACGCAGTTCAGCTATATGCACTTGAATGGGGATGAGTTGCAATACTGGTTACAGCCTATAGGCAGATTTGGCGCTGTTTCTAGAAAAATAGTAGACCCTTTTTTTTCTAGTCCTAGAGAACCTCTTTAAAGAGCATTTAAGACATATTTTTATTAAGTATTCATTATTATACACAGTAGATAACACAACCTGGATCTACTGGGCTACCCTATGTTACCTGAATGCTGTCGGACAGTAACCGTTAATTGAATTCCATATTAAGTGGACCTTGTTTTAACAAATGGCATGACGGGTACATCTATCACAGTAATTACACTTACATGTGCTGCTCTCCTCTTGTTAACAAAAGAAGGCAACGAGGTTCGCAATACAGATGAATCACACAAACGCAGAGTATTTCAGGGCTCACCAGAATCCACTAGTTGTCCCGAAACCATGTGCAATACTTATATATATGTGCTAGTAATCATTTATAAAAAAAGATCACTGCCCCCTTAATCCGTTCTCTAATGATAGGGACCGGCGGTTATTTCTTATGAAATATCGGGAACGGGGGATGAGGTTGCTGGTGGAGCATATCAATTTATAACATCAATCTTTCTGTTCTATATTGGGTGACGGGTGGAGATCTGCAGTTGTCACCTTCTGCCAATGGCACTTGTTGCTTTGAAGTCACCTATGCCTAACTACCTAGCACCCACAACTCCTGCAAAAATGACCCAGTACATGCATAAACAGTAATATTTAATATAGTGCTTTATATGGAGCTAAGATGGAGCTTAAAGTTTCAAAGGTAATGCAGAATTAAACAATCGACTTGCTGAACGTTGCCCATAAAGAATGTTATACTCAAGGGCTCCTGCCTTGTGACTGTGACAAGAACCATCCTATGATTGTGCCCATGTGATGGCTCCTGTTTTTTTTACTTTAACGGGCAATATTAAAACATATCTGATATACTGTTTTATTCCTAGAGACAGGGATTCTCTCTTTGGTGTTAGTTTAATTCCTGTGTCATTCGCGTCCCCTTAGTCTCTGAACTTAGCATAACTCACCTGCACTACGATCTGCATGTGTGGGGAGAATCGTTCCAGAGGTGGCCTGTGTGAGCTGTATGCAGAGAAGCTGTGTGCAGAGGAGCAGGCTAGTGAGTACTCTGAGTGAATCCAGATTTGGTGTTGAGGAAAAAAAGTGGCCAGACATCTGAGCAGAGGCTCAGTGCCAGAGTCAGGTCTCCAGCATGATAACAGCAGCATCTTAGAACAGCTGGAAGCAGTCATTCATATACAAAAGAACACCCGGTGTCCGGAAAATATAATACAAAGGGAGGTAAAGAGAGCAGCCACCCAAATTATATTGGGAGGCCTGAGTTGTCCCGTTAGACTAGATAGATAGATAGATAGATAGATAGATAGATAGATAGATAGATAGATAGATAGATAGATAGATAGATAGATAGATAGATAGATAGATAGATAGATAGTAAATGTTTATGTGAGGAAGGTTCGCCCTGAGTCTACAGATGTGGTTTATTGTGGATTTCTCTGTTACGTTTTATCTTTCAGTGAGTTGTAGCTGCTCAGTTTCTGGATGTGAATACTGTAGAGGAGGCGCACTGCATATTTCTTCCCTCATGATGTATGACCACAATTGCTGTATTTATTGGGGTACATTCATCAAAGCCGTGATACCATCAGCTGGGGGATTAGATCACTTCCTGTTTTTCTATAAAGCTGATTCATCAATGTCTCCATAACTCAAAGCCGAATGAACCTTCCTCGGAGATCAACAATATGAAATTAGAGATGGTATCACTCATTTAATCAATACTGACCTGTATTTATGTCTGGAGATATATTTCTTGCTCTGTTTTCTTGCACATACTTTGCATTATAAAGATAACCATCAGTAGCTGTAAGGTGTTTTTGTTGGCTGGTGTCCAGTTAAGGGATGTTTTTGGAGTTTGCTGGAAAGGTCAATAGGTGGTGACTGTATCGTGACCTGGTTGTAGGGTCTCGAAGGTGAAGTATCCGAATAAAAGGACAATAACTTCCCACAGGTGGAGGCAGAAGTTAACCCAGAAACAGTTGATGTGACCTACACATATTATAGACTCGACTCGGATACTGGTACTTAGACTTAGGCTGGAGTGGACTACGACCTATATTTTATTGTAAACTTTAAAGGGAGAGTCCACCTATTTAGTATAAAGTTGTATTTAAAAAAAATCCTGGAATACATCATACTTGTCTTCTTTTAAGAATTGCAGAAATTCTTTCCCTATGTAAATCTTGACGAGTGCCTCTGTTAACTGCATTGTCAGATTGACCCCATAAAGAAACTAAGTAGAGTGCCCTTATAAACAATGTCAGCTTTGTGTCCCCCATAAACAGTGCCATAAAAGTGCCCCCTCCCATAAACAGTGCCAGAAGAGTGCCCCTCTCAAAAACAGTATCAACAAACTGCTCTGCAAAAAAAATACATTGAGCAGAGTGCCCCAATAAATAATACTGCAAAGTGCCCCTTGTAAATAGTGTCAGAAAAGTGCCCCTCGTAACCAGTGTCATCAGAGTGCCCCCTTCCGAAAACAGCATCAGAAAACTGCTCCGCTTAAAAATTGTTCTGACCAGCAGGTTTGTGGACCTGCTGGGCTACCCTACCGGTTTAGCTTAGGGCCACCTCTAAGGGTGTCATATAAGTAGCCTCCCTGGTCTTCACCCTTTAACCCCTATACAGGGATCTGGTCTTCGCTGTGGGGAGGCTGAAAGGTCTTTACCTCTTGAGGTGGTCCCAGCGGAATAGCTGATGGCCAAACAGACTAGAAACAGGCACTGGCAGATGGTACCTTGATACCTTGATGGGTGGAAGCGGACAGCAGATTGCTGGTCACAGGTGGATAGCGGACAGGTGGACACGGGCAGGTAGCAAGTTACAGGATATTAGCTGACAGCAGATAGCAATAGTGGACTGGATACAGAATGGTAAAGAAGAGGCTGGACTGCAGCCCAAAGGTCATAAGGTTAAGCCTCCATGACCGATAAAGCAGGGAGAGGATTAACTGTTTAGGTCAGAAAAGGGTCAGAGCGGGGCATGGCCAGGAGGGGCTAGAAGGGGGGGGGGTATAGGGTGTGTGTAGTGTTTTCCCGCTGTTTTCGGCATTGAGCAGGAAGCAGCGGAAGGAACAATAGTGTGAACAAGTTCCCACCCTCCCGCCCTTTAATTTTTGGCTTTGATCTATCGGGTCCACAGTCGCGTGCGTTTGGTTCGTTTAGCATTGTGCAGTCAGAATTAGCTAGCAATAGTAAAGGTGTGTGTGGTATGAGTGTTCATTTGTGTTTTTATATTTAGGGGGTTCCGGTGTCATGGCAGCTGGCGGGCGGAGTCCTTGAAGTTGGTCAGTACGAACTGGTGGGGGGGTCGCATCGGGGGTATGCATCCCCCAGGAAGGTATAATATTTGGAAGACTTCATAGGGTGTTATCCCTTTGAAGTGGTCTTCTGGTTGGAGCCATCTGCAGAGGTGATCGGTGACTCCGAGCTGGTTTATGGCTGGAGGTAAATAGGTGATGGTGGTTGCAGATGGCTAACTCAATGTAAAAAAAAAAACTGAAATAATTCCAAGGACTTCCCCTGGCATACTTTGTTATTTTATGTTATTTTTATTGATGTGGTTTTATTTGCATACTGACCCATGTTGGGTCATGTGAATTATAGAAGGAATTCTTTGGGAGACTTTCTTGTGTGTTATCCGAATGTTTCGGATTAAATTGCAATTTTTCTAAATGTTGTAATTCAATAAACGGCTGCTGTGGCCATTCACATCCAACCTTGGTTGTCACGTGTCTTTCTTGGGCTGGGGGAATGGAAGAAAGAGGTAAGAAGGTTCTATATCACACGACTCTACTTAACCAGGTCATGGACCGGATACAGGCTGACCATAGATAGCAATAGCGGCCTGGAATCAGATGCATACAGGAACCATCGCTGGATAACACTAGGTTGTTCCAATGCTGCTCAGGCACCTGGTGGATAGTGGAGGTGCCATAAGTGGTCCTGGAGCAACAGGGATTGAACAGGTGAATTTGAATTTCGTGCATGTTGGCCCTTTAAGAAATGTCTGGAGCATGCGCGCGCACTTAGGACACATCAGCCGCGAGCAGAGGTTACCAGCAAGCGCCGGCGACCTGAGGGAGGTGCAGGCCCTGGAGGAGGTAGGAGACCCCGTGGCCGGGGAAGAGCAGGACCAGCCACCGGTGTTACAACAATACTGCCAGCAGGATACCCCCAATAAATAATACTGCATGAAAATTTTCGCCTTATAAATAGTGCTAACAAAGTGCTCGCTACAAATAGTGCCAGCTTAGTGTCCCTTATAATCGGTGCCAGAAAACTGCCACTTCATACCACCATAGAATTCCTCTACTCACCGAAACAACGCTAGCTATAGTGTCATGTTGTCTCAGCGATGTCAAGATCTCCAGCCACAGTCCAACGACGGCAATTTAGAGTCTATATTATGGCCGCAGCACCCGGATCTCTCGCGGTTGAATAAAATTAGATCAATGTAGGGTTCTATGGCCATAATACGGATTCTAAAATACTGCCGCACCTCAGTCATCTGAAAGTCTATTGGGGTTCCGGTGTTCTAGTGGAAAAGACCCTAAATTTGGGGATATAGAAGAGGTTCTACCTCACAGATCCCTATCAATGTCATCTTATCATGGCCCTCCATCTTCTCATAGACACCCAGATGATATCATTTCCTAGACACAGACAATTCCAGGTGGAAAATCCATCTCAGTTGATACCTAGAAACCAAACAATGAACTCTGTATTCCTTTATTGCTTACCAAGCTAAATCTTATTAACCATTCAGTGTACAGACTTATTATAACCTCTGATAGGTCTACGATGTTTGACGGGTTCTGGAAAGGTTGCAGCAAGATATGAATAACTTTGTTATTCCAAAATGTCCAGTTCACTTTAAGCAGGCAACTGGGTTACGTAAGCAGTATGGAAGCTCAAGGCTGTCAGCTCCCGTAATTCTTCCTTGAGACCTAAAGATCCAGTTAATCTCAGCTGTAGCAATTTATTTTCACAGTCCCATTCTTAAATGCTAGACTGGCATTACAAGTGAGCCTTTAAGAATGAATTCACTTGCAATAAAGCCCTCAACTCGCATTTAGTTTAGGCTGCAAAAGCCAAATATGAGACCCTTATGCCTTTCATTGAACAATCACCGTGTGGTTTTAGCTGAACAGATCGCTCTCTTGGTAAAGGAATAAGGACTTTGTCACCTGAGGTCTCATGGAAAACCTGCATTAAACCTACATTGTCATTTTTGCCAGGATATTTTTGAGTCCCTCCATAAAAAATAGACTTTAGTAGCAAGTGGACAGTCCTATAGTCAGATTCAAATGGGGTTGTGTTCTGCTGGACCCTTGAGGCATTTTTTTGTGTGTGTGGCAGAGCCTTTTAGGACGCTGGTGGGCCAGTCCGACCTTTAGTAGGACGCACATCTCGCAATATCTTAATTCAAACAAGTCCCATATGCTATACCTTATAATAATAAAATGGTTATGTAAGGGTTTTGCCAATTTGTAGAACTGAGTTGCCATTCGCATGGATATCACAAGCTCCTGTATTGATAGGTGTTCCCTAGAATTACCCATTGTAATGTGGTTGTCCCACAACAACCCTTTTTTTATTTTATTTTATTTTTTTATGACCTGTAAATTAGACAGGTCACAAAAATATGATAGGTGGGGATGCGACCTCGGGGTCAATAAAGCAAATTTTTTAAAATCTTACTCCGATTGCATTGCTGTCTGAACTGTCTACAATGTTAGGTTGACAGGGAGTGGAATCATGGAGTTGTGTAAGGTTTTTGGTTGGCAGACATTGTAAAAAGTTCTGATCAGCAGCCTTCTCCATTCTCTCCCGTACCCGACCAAATAAGCATACAAAGCAAATATAAGAAAGTGGAATACATAATAAAGTAAGGCTTCATTCACATCCGCGTCAGGGCTCCGTTCATGGGTTCCGTCTGACTTTTCCGTCAGGGGAACCCATGAACGGAATCCAAACGGAAACCAAAGGTTTTTGTTTGCATCACCATTGATTTCAATGGTGACGGATCCGGTGCAAATGGTTTCCGTTCGTCAACGTTGGAAACCATAAACGTAGTCCCGGCGCGGATGTGAACGAAGCCTCAGGCAACTCATCACAATGGAAACTTTGTGTTTTTCAAAGTTCAACATGTTAATAATTATAGTAACTATTTCTAACAATAGATGGGTTTACTCTCAGTCATTTCTCACCCATCTACCACAATTAAATAACCCAAGGTTATTCTCACATTGTTTTATGTATCATTTTTTTTTTTGTTTGTGACATCAGTTTTTTTCCTCTGTTTCCCTGTAGAGAATAGCTGATACGTAAAAAATAAAAAGACTGGGATTTATTTTATTTTATTTTATTCATACAATCCTAAACAATTGTCTGAGTGTACGACAATGGTCAGGGTTAAATTCAGTTAAAATAGTGGTTGACGAAATTTTTGCAAATTTCCTTTTTTCTCTTTTTACAACAATGAACACTAGTTAGCCTTTATAATCAAGTGACATTTAACAAAACAATATAGTCCGAGTAAAGTTATTCCATTCAGCTTTTTTCTGCTATTATCTTGATTTATCAACAATTCATGTGAAACATCAAGCAAAATTAACCACCGAGACAAACAGCGACATAATTGTGTTTGCCATCCTAAGGTCACCATTATGTAGCAATCATGATTTTGTACAATGCATTAATTCCACAGTTGGGCTCCTGTTAAATGTTCTCCATCAACACACAGAAAATCCATAACACAATATGTAAATTGCGCTTCTTCCAACAATTCAAAATTAGCATTTTGTCCAAACCAGGAAAATTCTATCTAAGCAGTTTACAGAACAACATTTTTTAATTTTGAAGACAAAAATAAATAGAAGGAAATATATTCAATGAGACACTATTACAAGCATATAATAGTCCAGATAATTTATCATATTAACAGGTAGAGGCTGAAATCATTTGGTTATTTCCTCTTTACTGTTCCTTCACTGCAGGGCCGGCTCCAGGTTTATGTGGGCCCTTGGGCGACACAGACATTGTTGGCCACTTTGTGGGGGAACTCACGGCGGCACTAAAATGGCAGAAAACGTAACTTTGTGCCCCCATATAGACATTAGGCCCAGTTTATGCCCCCATATAGAAGTTAGGCCCCCAGTTTGTACACCCATAAATTTAGTGCCCTCTGTAGATAGTGCCACACAGCCCCCCTCCCAGGTAGTGCCACACAGCCCCCCTCACTGGTAGTGCCACACAGCCCCACCTGCCAGGTAGTGTCACACAGCCCCCCCTCCCAGGTAGTGCCACAAAGCCCCCTCCTCCCAAGTAGTGCCACACAGCCCCCTCCTCCCAGGTAGTGCCACACAGCCCCCCTCACTGGTGGCTCCACACAGCCCCCTCCGTTGTAGTACCACACAGCCTCCCTCCGTGTAAGTAGCGCCTTTGGGAATCCCTCTAGGAGTGGAATCCCAAGCCAGAGCATTGCTGATGCTCTGGCTGGCAATTCCGCTTCAGGAGAAACCCCTGATATCATATAAGGACAGTGTTGTTAGGGACAACCCCAGAGTCATAGTTGGGGCAGAGCACTACTAGCACTCTGCCTGGGACTTCTGCTCTGCTCATGATATCTCTGTCAACATATGGACAGTGATGTCAGGGGCTTCCCCAGAGAAGGAGTCCCGGAGCAGAGCCACTTGTAGCACTCTACCTGGGACTCCTTCTCTCCCTCTGACATCACTGTCCATATATGGACAGTGATGTCAGGGGCTTCCCCAGAGACGGAGTCCCGGAGCAGAGACGCTTGTAGCGCTCTGCCTGGGACTCCTTCTCTCCCTCTGACATCACTGTCCATATATGGACATTGATGTCAAGGGCTGCCCCAGAGATGGATTCCCGGAGCAGTTCTTCTAGAGCTCTGCCTGGGACTCAATCTCTCCTTCTGACATCACTGTCCATATATGGACAGTGATGCCGTGACGATAGCAGCGACAGCACCCGGCGGTCGAGTGGGCCCCCCCAAGGGTAGTGGGCCCTGGCACTTGCCCGGGTTCACCGGGTGCTGACACTTGCCCTGCTCCGCTTTATGGATGTAAATAGGGCAGAAGAATGTTTTGTTTTTTTTTTGTTTTTTTGGGGGGGGGGGGGGGGTTGTGGTTATGGATACCAAATTGAAATGACAGGTATTGTATATGATTAGAAAACAGGGGGTGCTCTGTTTCCAGAAATAGCGCCACTCTTCTCCATAGGCTGTGTCTGGTATTGCAGTTCACCCCATTCACTGGAGTAGCAATCACCAGACACAGCCCATAGTGGCACTGTTATGTATACACAAAAAAAACATGCAGGCACTGCCATTATACCTGTGCAACCAAGAGTGGGAGTCAATGACTGCCATACACGGCTTCACACCCCCTATAATGGCGGAAACAAGAAAAAAACAATTTTCTACCACTAATTCCTTTTATGCCCCCATAAAACTGATCACGGCATACAAGGGCATAGACAAAAATGGAAAGCCCCCGTTTATCACATCACAGGGAATTTTTGTGACATGGTCAGTGCCCATACCATATGTGAACAGATAGCCCAGTAGGTCCATTGAAGGACCCGCAAGACTGTCTGACCATATTGCCTTTTATTAGGGTAAACTTACGTATACAACTGCCTGTGTACTTATTAGTAGACAAGCTCATGTACAGGCATATAGATATATACTGTATATATTAGTACATCATAGGCAATACGTTTCCCTAAAACTAAGCAAAAGGAATAACCACTAGAATGCAAAGAGACTGAAATAAAAAAAATTTTTTTAGTCCTCAAGGTCTTATTTGACTGGGTCCTCAAGGAGTTAAAGGGGTTTTCAGAGCTTTGATATTGATGACCTATTACTAGCATTGGTCATCAATATCAAAACAGTGGGGGTCTGACTCCTGACACCCCCGCAATCATCTCATTGTAGGGCACGGGGCTCTTGCGAGCGCTGCAGCCTTATCTTTGTTTTCCAGGCACAGCGCCGTACATTTGGTGGTGGCTGTGCCTGGTACTGCAGTTCAGTCCTATTTACTTGAATAGGACTGAGCTGCAAGGGCTGCAATACCAGGCACAGCCACTACTTAATGTACGGAGTTGTGCCTGGAAAACAAAGTAGAGGCCACAGTGGTCGCCAGAGCGCTCCAGCTTCTTCAGTTAACTGATTGTGGGGGGTTCCCAGGAGTCGGACTTCACCATTCTGATATAGATGAACTATCCTAAGGATCATCAATATCAAAGTCTTCGGAAAAAAAACTTTAAATCAACTATGGGAGTCTTGATCATACACAGAAGAGTCAAACGTCTTGAGACATATTTATTTTCTGCTTATGTTCTTAGGCCCAGAGGGATCAGTCCATAGTGAGAGAGATTTTTCCAATGAAGTAGAAAACCTTTGTAGGTTATTGGGCATTTTTTGTATCATAGAGACATCACGTCCCTCTCCAGACACGGCTAATTGTCACATTGGGGCTTGTACTGTATCATCATAGATGTTCACTATTGAAGGCTTCCAGACACAAAACAAAGGTGAACTACCTGGCCTAAAAAGGATACCCCCTAAACAGGTACCTGCATAGTAGAACATAGCTGTTAGGAAGCATCCATCACTTTAAGCTTATCATGACTACTAGCCAAGCTTCTGGGTGGCCCTGGTTTTTGATGCGTCCTATAAGGGCCAAGGGTGGAGTATTTGAATCTGTTCAGTTTTCTCATTGTTGCTTGTGATTCTCTTGTGTTTGCATGTTTCTGATCAAGCTGCTGGTTTCACCCTGTATTACTTTGATTGTTTGGACTCTTTGAACTGGACCTTGGCTTTGTCTTTGGATTTTCCCTCTGCTCACTGATTTGGACCTTTTGCTCCCGGCTGGTTTTAACCTCTGCAAGTCCTGGTACTGTTCTGTTTTGCGATTTGAACTTTTGGTGTTCCCTGGTTGTGAACTCTGCTCGCTAATTGCCCCTCTGGTTTGTATGGTTATCCATTCTGGTATTGCCTGCATTGCACCTCCTGTCCAACACTGTATTCTGTTAAAGCAATGTGGTTCTATGCAGCCAAATCCAACCTGCCATGCGGTGGGCTCTGGTGAAAACCATAGAGTAGCCTTAGACTCTGCTGCTCAGAGTAGTGACGGACTTGAGGTAGCTGATTTACCTCCAGACAGTGTCCAGCTGCCCTTGGGGAATTGCTCAAATAGTCATTCCTTGACAATAGCAGTGCAGAAGCATTTAGAAGTGTAACTGTATAGAGAGAGGGGTCATTATGTTGCCTTTGGCCCAGTGACTGAAAATGGCCAAAATAAACTTTCCCTTTAAGAGGCATAGGCATAAACAGAAATGGGTAAAATATATTGATGTGTTGATGATGGTTCGAAGTGATACAAAGATGAATAGAGTTGCTTTTTTGAACTACAGTGGTTCTCAAGACCGTATTTCAAGACACTGGAGGGTACGGCGGGTCTTATTACAGTAGGTGTCGTAAAGAGCTCTAGAAATGTTTACATCCAGTCTTCATGTAGGGGGAGGGGCTCAGATTATATCATTTTAATTAGCCTCGAAAAGGGGTATTTATGCCTCATAATTGTCATGGAAAGATCTCAAGACTCAGCATTTTACATCTTTCTAGAAAGTTTTCATCAATGTAGCGCTTGGAGCAGAATATGGGGCCGACACTTGCTGCAGAATGTGTGATTGATTGTATGAGGGATAGTCCTGACACTGGGAAGCAGTTGCAATAATCACGGCAGGAAATGAATAGGGCTCAGTACGAGTCAGGATCGGAGATTCATCTATTGTCAGGAAGTGAATAGTTTTGAGATATTGAGGAAATGCATCAACGTGTGATATAAATGACAATACTCATTAAGTGGCTCCAGCGCAGTAAAGTTGCGATGTGTGTTGGACGGGTAGATTGAATCGAAATTGATGAAGACAATGAGTTTATTAAAACCAGTATCACATGATGTAGGGCAATAATACCATTATAGAGTCTCAACTCAAAGTGAATCTCCATCTTTTATGATCATTTCGTTTTTAGGTCCAATATTCAGGGCTGAATAATTTTTTATTATATTATTGGAGCAGTCGGAGCTCCAAATCGCCTGCATAGACATAAAGTTAAGGAGGACCTCTCAGCTCTCCAGATATGTGTGTTCTAGTAAATATTTGCAGAGGGCCCCTGTGCTATGCCATCAATGTTAAAGAAGGGCGAACCCCTTTAACTGTCCACTGAGCTCCATTCCAAACATTCTCTACAGACAGGGCAAGCAACCACTACCTCTTCGTTCTTTTTATTTTCAGTCAGTCCCCATCACAACGCTCAGTACACACAGCACACAGTAAAAGCACCGGCAGGCTTAGGGGGCGGAGCAAGAAGAACCATAACACTGATTTACTGAGAGGCTCAGCCAACCAGTATTAGGCTTAATTTCAGCAGCGCTACTATCCCGGATCATTGACTGGTCCGAATATAGCGATGCTATAAATTGTGCCGTTCCTCTGTTATTCTTCCTAGAAATGTATGAATAAATTGGCAACTAACTCAGTGTGACAATTCCCGTTATCAAAGGGGCGTGTCCCTTCATATTCTCACTCTGTCAGCACTGATTGGAGATTGTCAGACTGTGTAGGGACACACCCCCAACTCGTAACACTCATTTATAAATTTTTAGAAGGAATAACAGAGGAATGACTCAACGTAGAGTACTAAGAAAAGATGTTCTAGAATTGTTATTTCATGGAAATTGAAGGTCCTCTTTAAATGAGGGGGATAGAGTTATTTCTATATCTATCTATCTATCTATCTATCTATCTATCTATCTATCTATCTATCTATCTATCTATCATCTATCTATCTATCTATCTATCTATCTATCTATCTATCTCATATCTATCTATCTATCTATCTATCTATCTGTCTGTCTGTCTGTCTGTCTGTCTGTCTATCTCATATCTATCTATCTATCTATCTATCTATCTATCTATCTATCTATCTATCTATCTATCTATCTATCTATCTATCTATCTATCTATCTATCTATCTATCTATCTCTTATATCTGTCAATCTATATATCTAATCTATCGATTTTTCTATCTGTCATCTTTAAAGAGGCTCTGTCACCAGATTTTGCAACCCCTATCTGCTATTGCAGCAGATCGGCGCTGCAATGTAGATTACAGTAACGTTTTTATTTTTAAAAAACGAGCATTTTTGGCCAAGTTATGGCCATTTTTGTATTTATGCAAATGAGGCTTGCAAAAGTCCAAGTGGGCGTGTTGAAAAGTAAAAGTCCAACTGGGCGTGTATTATGTGTGTACATCGGGGCGTGTATAGAAGTATCATCCACTTCTCTTCAGAACGCCCAGCTTCTGGCAGTGCAGATCTGTGACGTCACTCACAGGTCCTGCATCGTGTCGGCACCAGAGGCTACAGTTGATTCTGCAGCAGCATCAGCGTTTGCAGGTAAGTAGCTACATCGATTTACCTGCTAACGCCGATGCTGCTGCAGAATCCTCTGTAGCCTCTGGTGCCGGTGTCCTCGCTCGTCCGACACGATGCAGGACCTGTGAGTGACGTCACAGATCTGCACTGTCAGAAGCTGGGCGTTCTGAAGAGAAGTGGATGTTACTTCTCATCAGAACGCCCAGCTAGTAAAAGTATTAAAAACGCCCCGATGTACGCACATAATACACGCCCAGTTGGACTTTTACTTTTAAACACACCCACTTGGACTTTTGCAAGCCTCATTTGCATAAGTACAAAAATGGTCATAACTTGGCCAAAAATGCTCGTTTTTTAAAAATAAAAACGTTACTGTAATCTACATTGCAGCGCCTATCTGCTGCAATAGCAGATAGGGGCTGCAAAATCTGGTGACAGAGCCTCTTTAACTAGGCAATAAATGCGCTCTACATTTGTGATATACATTATCTAAAAATGTCACTGTGGCCCTCAAGTACTACAATCCGACAATGTGGTAACTAACATAAAAAAGTTTTGGCACCATCTGCTTCATGTAGACACAAATAAACATGGTTTGCATTTATCCAATATATTTTCTTATTTTATCTTTAAAATTCAGAAAATTAAAAAAAAAAAAAGATTAAGATTCAATTTAAGATGCACCAAGAAAGAATTTCTATTGATTTTTTTGGGGTAAATTTCCTGAATATCTAATCACAACACTGAGATGGTAATTGATTTTCTGAGCTGTTTTTAACACCACAGGGTGCTCAATTAGGTCTTGGAGCGGAAACTAATGAAAGCAATTTTGTTTTACATGGTTTAAAAAAAAAAAGTAGATTTTAATTACATTGATGGACCTGACATAAAGTGAGACTTGTTAGAATCCGCAACCAAAACAGATTTGTCACACATAAAGAAACCGGGCTTCTCGTGTCTAATATACCTGACAAAGTGTCAAAATATAAACAGCAAGAAAAGAGAAAATAGAAATCACCAGTTACAAGTCATTGAGTCATCCTATCCTATAAAGTTGTTAAAGGGGTATTCCGAGAAAAGACATTTATGACATATACCCTGAAAGTCTAATAAGTGGAAGTCCCAGTGCTAGCAGGAGCAGGAAAGAGTCGATCATCTTGCAGCAGGGCTCAAGAGCAAAATGGGGACACAGGACCCACTTTGATTCAAAAGGTACGGATTTCAGCGCAGGACCTCCAAATATTCCCATGTCTTAAATGTCTATAGTCAGAATACATCTTTAAATAGCCCCTTCAGCCATTTTCTTAGTTATATATGTGGATAGCTGGGTGACAACCAATATGGTCACCAAAACCACAGCGGTGGTTACCTAGTTTTCCTATAGCCCCAAATGACAAACCTGTCTATTTATAATGCAAAAGTAAGGGAATTCATGGTCATCGCCTCTGGGTGTTGTGGTGGAGGTATTAGTTGTCACCAAGCTTTTCCTGTAACAGCTACAACTAATGGTGGCTTTGCATGATCAAGCATCAAGCTATGTAGAAGTTTCTGCCCTTTCCCTTAAATGGGAAAGAGCTGCAATACCAGTAGCAGCCCATGGGTAAGAGTGGCGCTGTTTCTGGGAACAAAAGCAGATCGCTTTTGTAATCTCATACATTCTTTTTAAAAACATATAAAATTACATATTTGAAATGTATATAATTCAGAGCAATAAAAGAAACACATTTTTAATTATTTACCCACCATGATTGACCGATGTGATTGACAGGGCTGTCAATCACACGGATCCCAGTTGTTTAGCCTTTTGTGATGCTGTGATCAATATCGATCGTGGCATCACAAGGGTCATTAGCCTCAGCAAAAGTGATCGCCGAGGCTGACGGTTTAAATGGACAGCCCTGGAATATGACTGCAGGACCAGACTACACAGGGTATGTTTGCAGTCTGTAACCATAGAGACACATAGTTCTGCATAAGAGCTATACACACAAAGCGATATGTGATTTTTAATCAAAACTAAGTTGGTCATCTTTTAAGTAAGATAAAGACTGACATGTTTCATATTAATAAAAAATATTCAGAAACTCAAATTTAATCCAAGGTCACTCAAGAGGGTCCAAATGTTGGACCTTTTTTGTGATAAACCCCAAATTAATTATTGTATATTTTTTCTATAGTTTGGACGTAATAAAAATAAAAACTACTATTGTTTTGCCCAAAGCAACCAATCAACTAGCTCTGGCCATAGTATAGCAGCATTGTGATTGGTGCAATTGGGCAACACAAATTGAATGGGACTGAACTGCAATACCAGACACAGCCAGAGTGGTGCTATTTCTGGAAAAAAAAATAGACCCTGTTTTAATCCTGGAAAAACCCTTTAAGCGCTAAGTGGGTACCACTCTTACATTCCTGCTGCCCAGACCTCAGCCTTGTTTATTAGTTTAACCCTTTGGCCTGGGAAGACCTCATTACATTGGCAAGTGCAACACAATAACCAGCTATACACCAGGAACTTAATTGAAATAAGTCCCCAGAACGGTTTCCCTGACATAGAGTCACAGTTAATGCTGGTAAAATAGTTTTCCTTTTGACCTAAGCAATTTCCTAGGTGTACGAATGAAATATGGTTGACATTGAGGTTACTGACGGAGAGTTCAAGGTCATCATATGTCTGTAGAATGGAAGCCTTAGCATCTGTTTGCCTTTCACAGCAGTCTTGAGAAGATCAGGTCCGGCATCTTAATTACTAAGTCCCACTATAATATATGCATTTCATTGATGGCGGGTGAAGAAATTCTTACACTTCAGCGCTCCTCAGTACATCGTTCTTTGTCATTTAATCATTTTGACCTTTGTATTCTGCCTATGCTCCGAACAAAGACTGTCAAACTGCAGACTTGCATATTTTTTAAATACCTGCCTGTACTATACAGATGTAGCAGAGCCGAATTTGTGATTTAACTGCCATCTTAGTGCGCCATGATTATTGACCGCAATGCAGTAGGTTTACCTGCAGTCCTATGTAAAACAAGATTTAAAGAGGCACGAGTTATTTTTTTTTTTTCAATTTCGGCAGAGGGGCACAACCAGAGGGCACCAGGTCATACTACTCCATACACCCTATCACATTTAGAATGTTATTCCCGGACCGGATTGGGCTGTGGCATCAACTCTGCTGCCTTACGGTGCCCATACACATTGGAGGAAAGTACGATTTTTGTGGTAATGGCCAACTATGTAAGGTGTATAAGAGTCTCACGACTTTCGCAGACTCGTCCGGCAGCGGCTTGTTTAACTCTCCCCACTACAGCATGTCCACTCGGCTAAGTTTGCATGTTAATGATGGAGTCCGGAGGAATAGCTGTCGGCAAGTATCTAAAGTGTAGATGCACCTTTAATATGTACAGTATATAACTGTAGAGATAGTACAATAGATCTGTCAATAAAGGGGTTGGCTCGTCTTAACAACCCCTTTCTATATTCCCTACAAAGGCACATCGGCATCAAGAAAGGAGAGCCGCCAGCAAGCAGTGGCTCTTGATCTGGCCGGCCCGGTCCATCCATGTATGATATGGACGCCCATTTGTTTGAATGGCCACATGTAATACCACATTTAACCTGTAGTGGCTGCAGCAGAGGAAATGAGCATCCGGCGGCAACCTACCCCAGCAAACAACTATATATAATTTCATAATAAAGGGACTGTCTATGGTCAGATAACTCCTTAAAGGCTAGGATTTCGTGTTCACGTCTGCTTAAAAAATTCCCAAGGGCGGAAAAAGTTGTTAAGTTGACCACAAGTTTTTCCCTCAAATGGAAATATTGAGGTTGTGCAACAGTTACAGTAAATTGTTACCCCGACTGTTGCTGTGGAGCCTGTGGAGATTATTGCTCTGCCTACTAGTGATATTGAGATGATAAAATGTAACTTTACTGTAGGCTGTAAAGTGAGCTGCTCCTCCAGTGTAGTGTAGCCTATTTGACCACTAGAGGTCAGCACCTGTGAAAACTGCAATATTTCTTCATTTATTTTAATATGAATACGACACAATAAAAAAAATGAGCACAGCCAAAAAATTAAAAACAAATTTTTCCCAAAATATGTATAAAATATATATCACCTTCTGATGACAATGTCCCTCAAACACAATGTAATATCATCGTGAGGTGTGTCAGGTTACATTATCTGCATATGCTGATCACTTTGTTGTGGATGATCAAACCAAAATAAATCCATTTGACATGACTGGATAATTAATAAAAGATTAGATGTAATGAACGACAACAAAGGAACGCGGCCACAACAAAGCCGGAACGTAGGCGTCATTTTAGCCTGACTTGTGTAAAGCAAAGGGATTCATCTGGGATAAAGAAGGGAGATCTGATCTGCCTCCAGCAGAAGTTAACTCTTAAGAATCCATTGAGTAACTTATTCATTATTAATTATCAGCAGAACACGTGAAAGGTGCAAAACAATGGAATGATGCTACTCACTTCATTAACATATGCACAAATCTTTATTGAGTTTATTAAATAATAACAAATATTATTATTATTATTAGTGCATATAAATGTCATATCACGAGTGGTCTCTGTTTGGTACCCTCTCTGAGCCAAAGAGAGCTGCTGTACACAGAGGAAGACTTGGTCATCTCACGTATTACACAGAAGGCCATTCATTTGGATGACTTCCATGTAATACTAATTTTTTCCTGAAGTGGCCGCTGCAGAGAAATTGTATGGCTGGCTTGAGCTTCCCCGATGATAACAGCTGATCGCTGGGGATTTATGGAGCCGAACACATTGCGATCAGCTGATTGCTGAGTTGACTTCAATATGGGAGGGTCCTGCCATGTCGAGACAACTACTTTAAAGAAACACTAAACCTAAAGTCAACAATATGTAAATGTGTGGGATGGATGGATGGATAGATAGATAGATAGATAGATAGATAGATAGATAGATAGATAGATAGATAGATAGAATGTTCCGTGTACACAAATTCTACAGCACCTCATACACAACGTGTTCCCTCTCTGTTTAATGCCCCTTCACACAATTTCACACCAGTGTAGTCATTGTGAACACAGGGAAACCTCATGGTCCATTAGTTATTTAGTTATTTTTAAGGTAAAATCTGAGCTGCTTGGAGAGACTGGCAGAGGTGCGGGCGCGCCGCTCTGGAAGCTTTCATAGCTGTGGTTGGCGTTGAGATGGGGAACCAGTGTGAACCAAATTGTCATCGCTTCAGGATAGACTGATACTCTTCATTAAATGCACACAAATGAACGCAGCAGGAGGTGAACCTATCAATAATATATTCAACTTTTTTGTTCTGTCCATGGCGTTCACAGGAGACAGCTGACAGCTGCAGCGACTGTACAGAGAGAACGCAGTGCAAAGACACCGGTGAAACTGGTCCAGGACGAGATGTACTTGGCACTGCCCCCCGGCCTCACACTAGGCCAGGCTCTCAGCTCTCTAACACTTGCCAGAATGATACCAGCTTGGCATTGCATTCAATGGTCAGTCCCTGGAAGAAATAAAAAAATATGAAAATGTGTGGATCTCAACAGCGAGCACAGAATGTAAAATGGCATAATTATGTTTTACATCTAATGTGCGACATCCAATGATATTAAGCACCAGTTCGTATGTAGAAAAGGGGTCTGTGTAAATTTCCCTTTGTCACTGCAATTGTGCCATAGTCACATAGACAGGGCCACAAGTCAGGCAAATACCAGATGGGCCAGTGTCTGCAGTGGGCCGCTCTCCTCCTTTTCCGGCAGGTGATTGTAGCTCCTCCCCCTCCCCAGTGTCCAATCTCTGCATGCTGCAGGCTCAGTCAGTCACCCAGCCCCTGCAGTCTCCTCTCCGTTTCCTCCCTGGCAGGCTCCTTTAGCTCCTCCCTCTCCCCTGTGACCTATCTCTGCAGGCTCAGTCAGTCACCCAACCCCTGCAGTCTCCTCTCCGTTTCCTCCCTGGCAGGCTCCTTTAGCTCCTCCCTCTCCCCTGTGACCTATCTCTGCATGCTGCAGGCTCAGTCAGTCACCCAACCCCTGCAGTCTCCTCTCCGTTTCCTCCCCGGCAAGCTCCTTTAGCTCCCCCCTCCCCTGTGACCTCCCTCTGCAGTGTCTGAATGCTGAATCGTCAGCACAAGGGAGGAGTGTGCTGAGAGAAGAGATTGCCACATAATGCGGCCTGAAGGTCATCCCCAGTGCTGCCAATCTACTGAGGATTCCTGAAGTCTGCCCTCTGGCACAGCCTGGCCTTGTGACCACACGCAGTGAACCACCGTGTATTTATTTATTACTAGGTTATACTGGGACTTGCAGTACCTCAGTGCTCCACTATGTATTTATTACTAGGTTATGATGTGACTTGTGGTGCCCCAGTGTACCAGTCATTCTTTTGTAGGTTCATTTTACGAAATTGAGTAGATGGACAATTGATGGTGAAGAACGTAACATCCTTCACCTACATTTTTCTACCTTCTTAATTTTGTACAAATTTTGTTCAAATACCCCACCAGTCACATTGCATATGGAGTCAGGGATAAATAGTCAAAGGGGATAAATATTCGAAAGCACACATGCCCGTCCTGACAACAATGGCATACCAGAAATAAGTGGCAAATAAAACTCTCTGTGAAACCACACCCCAAAAAACACGCCCCTTTTTAACCCCACCGATATTATTTGGTGGAAAATGTGGCAAGTGGGCATATGTGTTTTCGAATGCCAGGGCTGAATTTCCATCTCAGTCCAACACTGCATATGGGTTATCTAAAAGACTAAAGGACATTTCCAGCACTGGGAACCTTCTAAAAGGAGCAATTCTGGCAGATTTTGCATGCTCAGTGTGGGTCCCTGAAGTGGGACCACCATGATCAGTAAGGGACTGCATATTCTTGCTACGGCTAGAATACGTTTTAAGTCAATGTCCTTTACAAGATTTCCTAAATAGAAAAAATAAACGTTGTGCCCCCTTCAAAATAATCCACAGTAACATTATTTGATAGCTAAGTGGCACCCGAGTGCTGTGTATAGGCTGTCACCTTGCATTGTGATCTGTTTGACTAGCGGCGGCCCACATTACACTTTGAATTGCCAGCAGGCCTAACTTGATGGGAATACTTTGCAATATTGATGCTGAAAAAAACAGACACTCTATGGCTTTCAAAATAATTTTCCCGTCAAAAACTTCAGACCAGAAATTTTAGCTGTGGCCCCAGGGACAGTATTTGCAATTATCTACATGTCAGCAATTGTACCGTGTATAAGACAATTCTTCTCTGAAATAACAAAACATATTTTGGGAAAGAGCGTAAGTTTTCTACATGAATGATGATGCTGGGTTCACACGACCTATTTTCAGGCGTAAACGAGGCGTATTATGCCTCGATTTACGCCTGAAAATACGGCTACAATACGTCGGCAAACATCTGCCCATTCATTTGAATGGGTTTGCCGACGTACTGTGCCGACGACCTGTAATTTACGCGTCGTTGTTTGACAGCTGTCAAAAGACGACGCGTAAAATTACAGCCTCGTCAAAAGAAGTGCAGGACACTTCTTGGGACGTTTTTGGAGCCGTTTTCTCATAGACTGTATTGAAAACAGCTCCAAAAATGGCCGAAAAAACGGCGCGAATACGGCACGAAAAACGCCGCGAAAAACGTGAGTTGCTCAAAAAACGTCTGAAATTCAGGTGCTGTTTTCCCTTGAAAACAGCTCCGTATTTTCAGACGTTTTTGGCTCAGCGTGTGAACATACCCTAAAGGTATGTTCACACGAGGGCGTCCGTTACGGCTGAAATTACGGGGATGTTTCAGCCTGAAAACATCCCCGTAATTTCAGCCGTAACGGCATGTGCAGGCGCTTGAACGCCGCGTCAATTACGGGCGTAATTAGCGCTGCTATTCATTGGAGTCAATGAATAACGGCTCCAATTACGGCCAAAGAAGTGACAGGTCACTTCTTTGACGCGGGCGTCCATTTACGCGCCGTCATTTGACAGCGGCGCGTAAATATACGCCTCGTGTGAACAGACAAACGTCTGCCCATTGCTTTCAATGGGCAGATGTTTGTCAGCGCTATTGAGGCGCTATTTTCGGACGTAATTCGGGGCAAAAAAGCCCGAATTACGTCCGTAAATAGGCCGTCTGAACATACCCTAACTGAGCTAAAATGTATTTTCAATTAGTTGTTCAAATTTCTTAAGGGACTGTCTCAGGCTGTTAAACGTGCATGTCTTATTATAGTGATGCGCTTCTTCTCTGTACTGCCCAGCGAAATGAATGGAAACCTAAAAAAACCTGCATTGTAAGGTCTTAGGGTGCATGTGGGCTGTCATGTGGATGTTCCTACTTCAGTGTAAGGGTATGTTCACGCGCTTACTAAAAAACGTCTGAAAATACAGAGCTGTTTTCAAGGGACAACAGCCCCTGATTTTCAGCCATTTTTTAAGCCACTTGCATTTTTCGCTGCGTTTTTTACGCCCGTTTTTGGAGCTGTTTTTCTATCGAGTCAAAGAAAAACGGCTCCAAAAACGACTCGCGGGACCTGTTACTCTTGGTGATAGAGGAAAATAGGGAAAGGGCCATATTAATATGAGCTTTTAATGTCTTAAACTTGCTACTGATGGTGATCAATAAGGAGTATGGCCCCATCCTAAGTTTAATTAGAGGGCCCCATGGTTACTTGTTACATCCCTGCCCAAGATTGAGGCAATTAAGAGAGGAGGAGGAAGCAGGAGAGAAGGGAAGAATTCGTGAATACAGGGGTGCAGAGGGGGCAGTCACGCCTGGGCTCTGGTGCCTAAGGTGGCCCCAAGGTATCTCTGCCATGTAAGAAGACACCAGTATTATAAAGGGCACATGGTAGTTAGGGGGGGGGGGGGCGTGTTACAGATTTTGCATTGAGTCCAGGAGCTTCTGAGTGTATACATGTATGCACATTCAGAGTTGGACGGGCCCACCAAAGAACCAGAGGATCCTCCGATGGGCCCAGGTTCTAACACAATAATGGGCCCTAAAGGTCTTTCAGAAGACAACCTCATTTGGAGGTGACTTTGGAGCCAATCACTTGCCACTAGGGTCTATTTCTTATGGGATGATTCCCAAATTACACATTAGACCTTATTGATGATATATCCTGTGTTTACAATGATAACAACAAGGACTGATTAAATTAAAAGTAGACATGTTCTATATAGATAAAGGGTGGTCCCTCAGAATCATCTCCTCTGGCGGGCCCAAGGAACACCAGTCCGACGCTGTGCACATCGGTGACCAAGTGACCAAAGACTGCTTTCCGTGGTCTCCAAAATGACTGACTGTGGTTACATCTTCTTGTCCCAGCTTACATTAGGAATATCAGCTCTGGAGCACAAACGGTTGTTCTTATAAATGAAATACTGTTCAGACCTGTAAAAGAAAAACATGAGCAGGAGGCTCTCTAAAATAATGTTTGCAAATCTGTATTGGAAAGTGTCTGTACAGCAATAAAAAAGATAAAACTCGCTCAGTGAAGGTGCAACAGAAACAAACTAATGAAATTATCATTTTTTTAATATGTGAGATGACCGTTTGTTTTAGTTATTCATAGGTTATTATTGTCACCATTGCTTTTATTATCACTGAGACCAAGGTGTTATTTGTATGTGTGCGGTAATTGCTGCCTTCAGCCCATTATAATGAGTAACAGGATTGTTCCCGCATAGCGAGATTCTGTACGTTTCATACACTTATGATTCTTAAGTGTCGCAATCATTTTCAGCAGCGGCTGACCAGCTGGTTACACTAGTAAAGAGCAAGGCTGCCCCCTCCAGCAACCACGAGGATACTGGACTCATTGAAGCGTTCTATATTTGTCCCTCTCAATACAATATGCATTGTATACAGTATATAAAATCAATGCCAAGCCAAGGAAATAACATGAATGATAGTAAACAATCAGACTTAATGGGTATGTATACATTGGAAATAGATTTTTTTATATATATATATATTTAGATTTCTTTTTTATTTATTTTTCTTATTTTTTTAAATGTGTATCATTGTGTTATGTGCAACTTTCTAAATACTTTTTATTAAAAATTATTTTTACTTTTTGAGATACAGCTGCTTTGTATCCTGAATACAGATCAGCTGTATCTAGCGCTGAAACCTGTATCCATCAGTTATGAACTTAGATGTGATCGTTAACAGCTCGATCCTGCGTGACAACCAGGAACCTCTTTTACTGAACCCGTCAGTGCCGCTGATCTGACGGATTCAGGTCTCAGGGCTAGATAGAGCTGCTCTGTAAACAGGATACAAAGCAGCTGTATCTCAAAATGTAAAAATAATTTTTTATAAAAAAGTATTTAGAAAGTTGCACCAAACACACTGATACACATTTTTATTTTAAAAAAAAAAGCACAATTTTAAAAGTGTACTTAGCCTTTAAGTCTGATTGTTTACTATCATTCATGTTATTTCCTTGGCTTTGCATTGATTTTATATACTGTATACAATGCATGTTGAATTGAGAGGGACAAAAACAATTTTGAATAAAAAATATTTAGAAATTGCAAAAAACACACTGCTGGACATATTTATTTAAAAAAAATAGAAATTCAAAGGTGTACATAGACTTTAAAACAGAGGTGTGCTGTTAGCACTGGCACCAGGGGCACATGTTTGGGTATTTTATCTGGTACTCGGGCATCGCAGCATTTATTTGTATAAGCATCCTTAGGGCCCATTCACACGAGCATGAACTACGTCCGTGTGCTGCGCATGGGAATCACGCACAGAACGCGGACCCATTGATTTCAATGGGGCTGTTCACACATGCAGGAGTTTTCACACACCTACACGCCCATTGAAGTCAATGGGTGCGTGAAAACCACGCACCGCACAGGGATGCTCATTGGAGGCAGCAGGCACAGTACTGGAGGCAGCAGGCACAGTACTGGAGGCAGCAGGCACAGCATTGGAGGCAGCAGGCACAGTACTGGAGGCAGCAGGCACAACATTGGAGGCAGCAGGCACAGCATTGGAGGCAGCAGGCACAGTACTGGAGACAGCAGGCACAGTACTGGAGGCAGCAGGCACAGCATTGGAGGCAGCAGGCACAGCATTGGAGGCAGCAGGCACAGTACTGGAGGCAGCAGGCACAATATTGGAGGCAGCAGGCACAGCATTGGAGGCAGTAGGCACAGTACTGGAGGCAGCAGGCACAACATTGGAGGCAGCAGGCACAGCATTGGAGGCAGAAGGCACAGCATTGGAGGCAGCAGGCAGAGCATTGGAGGCAGCAGGCAGAGCATTGGAGGCAGCAGGCAGAGCATTGGAGGCAGCAGGCACAACATTGGAGGCAGCAGGCACAGCATTGGAGGCAGCAGGCACAGCATTGGAGGCAGCAGACACAGTACTGGAGGCAGCAGGCACAGCATTGGAGGCAGCAGGCAGAGCATTGGAGGCAGCAGGCACAGCATTGGAGGCAGCAGGCACAGCATTGGAGGCAGCAGGAACAGCATTGGAGGCAGCAGGCAGAGCATTGGAGGCAGCAGGCACAGCATTGGAGGCAGCAGACACAGTACTGGAGGCAGCAGGCAGAGCATTGGAGGCAGCAGGCAGAGCATTGGAGGCAGCAGGCACAGCATTGGAGGCAGCAGGCAGAGCATTGGAGGCAGCAGGCACAGCATTGGAGGCAGCAGACACAGTACTGGAGGCAGCAGGCACAGCATTGGAGGCAGCAGGCACAGCATTGGAGGCAGCAGGCACAGTACTGGAGGCAGCAGGCACAGCATTGGAGGCAGCAGGCACAGCATTGGAGGCAGCAGGCACAGTACTGGAGGCAGCAGGCACAGTACTGGAGGCAGCAGGCACAGCATTGGAGACAGTAGGCACAGTACTGGAGGCAGCAGGCACAGCATTGGAGGCAGTAGGCACAGTACTGGAGGCAGCTGGCACAGCATTGGAGGCAGCAGGCACAGTACTGTAGGCAGCAGGCACAGCATTGGAGGCAGCAGACACAGTACTGGAGGCAGCAGGCACAGCATTGGAGGCAGCTGGCACAGTACTGGAGGCAGCTGGCACAGCATTGGAGGCAGTAGGCACAGTACTGGAGGCAGCAGGCACAGCATTGGAGACAGTAGGCACAATACTGGAGGCAGCAGGCACAGCATTGGAGGCAGTAGGCACAGTACTGGAGGCAGCTGGCACAGCATTGGAGGCAGCAGGCACAGTACTGTAGGCAGCAGGCACAGCATTGGAGGCAGCAGGCACAGCATTGGAGGCAGCAGGCACAGCATTGGAGGCAGCAGGCACAGTACTGGAGGCAGCAGGCACAGCATTGGAGACAGTAGGCACAGTACTGGAGGCAGCAGGCACAGCATTGGAGGCAGCAGGCACAGTACTGGAGGCAGCAGGCACAGCATTGGAGACAGTAGGCACAGTACTGGAGGCAGCAGGCACAGCAATGGAGGCAGCTGGCACAGCATTGGAGGCAGCAGGGACAGTACTGTAGGCAGCAGGCACAGCATTGGAGACAGTAGGCACATTACTGGAGGCAGCAGGCACAGGAATGGAGGCAGCAGGCACAGTACTGTAGGCAGCAGGCACAGCATTAGAGGCAGCAGGCACAGTACTGGAGGCAGCAGGAACAGCATTGGAGGCAGCAGGCACAGCATTGGAGGCAGTAGGCTCAGTGTTGGGGGGCACTAAGAAGCACATCTGACACAGTATTAGGGGCCATTTCAGGCACTGGTTGCAATGAGCTGTATTGAAGCTAGAATATTTCGGCCACTGAGCCAGCAGGCACAGTACTGGCTGCAGCACAGTAGTCAGATTATTTTGGGCTGTCACAGGCACAGTATTAGGGGCAGCATGCGTTGTATTGGTGGTAGCAGTAGGTATGGTAACAGGCTGCAGGCTGCCCCCTCTTCTTGCTAACCTACAGACTGTAGGAGAGGGGACATTTACACATGACTGCAAGGTAAGACTACACACAGGGTTTATTTGTAGTCTGTTACCATGGAGACACATAGATTTGCATAGGAGTTGTATAACCAAAATGGTATGTATATACTAGTATATATTTTTTATTTATTTTTTTGAGAATAATTGCAAAGCTGATTAATTTTTTATTTTTGCTGCATTGAATCACTAAAAATTGTTGCAAAACTATACATACCCTTTAAAAAAGCAACACTGCCCCTTTAAGTCTTAAATTGGGTTATACTGTACTTTGTGTTTTAAATAGCTGAACAGCAGCAAAAGAAGTGTGGACGTGGAAAGTAAATGTTAACACCAATCCACAGCTTTATTATAAACCCCTCGACGTTAGTTTGTACGTTCTTGTCATCTCCAAGAAAATTGATGGGTGAAAATGCTAGAATTCTTTCAGATATAAAACAAGAAAACAGGATTTATAGGGTAAACGTAAAAGCCAGGCAGAGTATTCAGGGGTGCAGAATTAATTTCACAAGAAGTGGAAGGGTTTAATCCACAGCAGAATGGCTCTTGACTCTTTGGGCACATAAATGTCACATTGTATGGGTAATCCATCATCGTCTTGTGTACACCGCGTTGTACTTGATAAGGCCAAATGCTGTGGGGATGATTAGAAGAAACGAAAAACAACACAACCTGACATTATAAAAGTACTGGTGGCACAATCCCCCCAGATAAGATTACTTACCCCTCGTCTCAACCATTTAGGACATGAATATTTATCACTTTAATGCTCATGCAAATTGGATCACCCATTATAACAGGGTGACAATGGCATGCAACATCAATGATGTTTCTGATTCATTAACCTCTTGGCTGATGGTATTTGTGTACCGCTGGATAGGAGTTAATGTTTTGTAGATTGATGGTAATCAGGCACTAGACATATAGACTGCTCCACTGGGGTAATGTCCTGTGACTGATGTGATTAACGTAACAGTCATGCGTTAGTGATCTGTGACTCTATTAACTTAATGGACTAAACTTTGCTCAACTTTGCCGTCCACTTGTCTAAAATCGGTGATTATTTGTCAGATCTAAGGATCAGTTTTTCAAAAAGATGAGATTAAAACCCAACTCCGCCCAACGCCTAAAAATTCAAGTGTGACTGTTGATATCCCAATCCACCATGTGATGCTTAAATGGGCCCTGGAAGCTGAGATATGGGGAGATGTTTGGTAAAGATGCTCCCAGTGTGGTGCTACTTTGACTGTCACTGAGTCTGCCTGCGGTGTTGGACTAGAGTTTCCGGAGTCCACCAGAGAAGCCGGTTGTGAGGGTTCTCCTTCTACCTATACAGAACATGTGAACATCCACTTTTATTAGCATTGTAATCTTTCTTGATATCATTGCACACACCGGACATATCATCAATAAGGTCTAATAGGTCATTTGTGAATCCTCCAATAAGTAATGGAGCCTAGTGGCAAGTGATTGGCTTCAAAGTCAGCTCCAAATGGGGTTGTCTTTAGCTAGATCTTGAGGCCGATTATTGCTTCGGAGCCTTGGCCCACTGGCAGATCTTCTGGTAGGTGGTCACCAATGGTTTTCCCAAACTAACGTTATACAACTCTGCCTGGTAGACAGTGACTTCCATCATTCATTGGCTGAAGGTCAACCTTCAGTTTAAGCCCACCAACACTGATAAATACTAGTAAACCTCATTTTTTCTACCTTTACTACCTTTCTTTTCATCTACTTCTGCAATCTGTGCCAACTTCCCTCCCACCAGCCGTCCCAAGGCTTTGTCAATCAATAAACCCCTAAGATGTTGACTATGCAGAATAAAATGTCTTAATAATGTCACTAGAAAATACATTACTCGAGCAATAGTCCCTGATTCACATCATCCCTAAGCTCCAACACATCCCACTCCATCGAAGAGCTTGCCAGGGAGTTTCAGTGCCTTATTTGCTAAGAGGGTGGAGCAGAAAACGGAACAATGGTGTGTAGGCATTTGGACTGTCATGGTTCTGAGAAAGCAGGTAAGCAGAACACCAAAGAACCCTTCAGATCTCCTCATTGTCAGAAACCCATGTCAGATCATTTTGTGGGTAGGGGCGTACCAAGCCTCACTTAATGAAGAAAGTGATTTTTATTTTTATTGAGAGTGAGAAGATCATGTAACATATGTGTGTAGAAACTTGGGTTGTCATGATCCTTCAAGAGAAGATCATGAGATCACCCAAGAACCCTCAAGATCATCGGAACCCATGTAAAGGTGGTCAAGAGGGGTCAAGATTAATTAAAGCAAAATTTCCACCAAGATTTTTTAGTGTTACAACTATGAACTAAATCTAGGACAAATTCCTATCCAAGTGGAAGTCATAGAGAATCTTTAAATACAACATCCTTGAAAATGGAGGAAGATAATGTTAGAAGATGAAGAAGGTAAAAATTGAAATGTGATGTTTGCCTGTTGTTTTAACAAGACGAGTGAAGCATTAATCTTAAATTGTATATTTCATGGACCATTTATAATGAAAAACATGAATTTGTGGATGTTTTTCAAACTGTATTATGTACAATGATAGAGCAGGCAAAGGTCAAGCTTGAAAATATAGAGTTGAGTTTTACAAGCTTATATTCAATTACTACAGCTTACTATAGCCTTGAACAGTAAGTTAGCATACTGGAGAAGAGGGCTGTAAATCTAGAAATGGCTATATACTAATGTCACTGGTACAAATCCCCTTCAGCTACTGATTTATTGAGCAGAAGATTAGATTCTACAACTTTTTTGTAGAGGATGAGTATGAATATAATGCATAATGATTGAAGATAGAACGATAAGTCCGATGTCACATATTAAAAACTATATCCAGCCCTATCCGGCAGATTTACAAATTACTCTCTACTTTTGTGTCCTTATTTTTCTTCTTACAGTAACTCTTTGACCTAGACATACCGTACATGAAAATAGGGACGGTGGATGTTTTTGTCTAAAGTTCCAAACTAAAAATAGTGTAAGGCCTCATGCACATGATTTTCAGGTCGGACAGCCGCGGAGTGTCACCCGCGGGCCACCCGCAAACCGCGGGCCGTGCACATGGCCACGTGCATTAATTTCTATGAGCCTGGACCACAGAACACGGCCGTAATAAGACATGTCCGTTCTTTCTGCGGTCCAAGCTCCTGGGCCATGCACGGACTGTGGAAACCACGGTCGTGTGCATGGGTCCATAAAAATGAATGGGACCGCAATTCTCCTGTGGATTTTCGGGGGAATTGCGGCCGCAATAGTACGTTCAGATGTATGTATCCTACTAAGAAATGCACAAAATGTGGTTCTCTGGTTGATAAATACCTATCGCTAGACCACAATTTCTCCATTTAAGAACGTAGAAGCTAAAATAAGGATCTACTGTATATTTTATCCTCCAGTTTTTTTATATGGTGGAAATACGGATCTTATTAGAGGAAATAAGGGATAATTGTGGCATACAAAATGTCACAAAATGTATCTTTAAATAAGTTGTCCCATCAGGACAACACCTGTCCAAATGCCCTATTAGGGCACAGGGACGTTATAGGGGGTAGTTTCCACTCTATGTGCCGGAACTGAGAGTCACTCTGTAAGAGCGGCTCATGCTTTGGCGAACCCAGCCCATCCTTGCACTACATGGATTTATTTAATTAAATGACCGGTATGTAATACTACATTTATCCTACAGTGGGCGTATTGTACTGCTACTAGTGGAAATGTGGCCTCATAGTCAAGACAAAACTACTCCAATCCTCCCATTTCTAGGTTGCCTTCAACCCCTCGCTACCATCCCGTCTGGAGGAGAAAGATAGTATTAAAGGTATGACTATAAGGGGGCAGCTTTTGCGGTTGCGGGGGCCGAAAAGGTTCATCTGCACTATATTTGGAGACCAGTACTATGATTTACACGTGGGGGGACCTGTAACAGATTTTGCATTGGGTATAGGAGCTTCAAATGAATCCTTTTACTCCAAGGTGGCCACAGTGTGGCTTGGAAACCACATGTAACCCTTGGATCTCTTTTGTGTGGCCCTTAACCCCCCTAACCCCATGACAAACAAGTGTCCAGAATTCAGTTAAACAGTCCCATACTCGTGGCACTGTCCTGGAACATCACTCACCTGATAGAAGAGATCAACCATAGATCACATTTGCCCTAAGTGTTGATCTCAAACTGTAGAAAAGTGGGGCTAGAATGGGCTTACATCTAAAAATATATCGAAAAATGTAGCCATTACGGCACCACCTGCTATAGGTGGTCCGTCTCTCTCCCATGTTGCTAGCATTGAATGCTGTGTTAAAATATTATTGCTTTGGATAATGTGCTTCTATTCGCCACCACCCCGGCTAGTACATTTGTTCCCATCCCCCGCCTTCATTTTTTTTATTTTGGAAAGAGCAAGTTAAACAACAGTGGAGCCATTATTAATATAACCAGCCAAGTCCCAGAAAGTCAAACATGTCAGAGTTATACACAAATTGGGGAAAACGTGCAGGGCAGCCCAGACGCTCATTCAAATAAATAATCTGTCAACGTCAAATGCAAGAATAAACATACTTTACATTAGCAATAATCCACAGCATAATCCCCGTGCAACAAGCAGGTGCTCATGACATTTTTACTATGTGATAAATATTTCGTACTCTGTTTAATGTTGCCAGGGCCGAAGACGAAGAAGAAGAGGAAGAAGCAGCTCATTCACGTCGCAGGCTAGGACGGAGAACACTCTTCTAGTAAAACGTCCGACATCCAGTGTCATTATATTTTATTTTCCCATATCGATGGGTATTGTCCGTCTGGAAGTTTTTGGCTTTTCTTTTGATTGGATCCTTAGGCTGGTGCTGGATACCACTTCTGGAAGAAGGAATGACCTTGGCAAACGTCTCTTCGAAAGTAAGTGTGATTTACTAAGATAGACATTGTTTGACGTGCCAAAAGGTTAATAGTAAAATAGAACAATTTGAGCCGATGTCGTCATCATCCCAAGATCGTTCTTTAAATTATTCAAAAACTCATTTGACTGCAGTTTTTGGAATTTATGACGCACCGGCTGATAAGGAGCTTCCAGGTTTCAATGAAAGATAATAAGGGTACGACCTTCTGCCTCTTTCAGGGTGTATTAGAGGCAAAAACTTTTTACAATTTTTGAGCCTTACAGATAAAAAAAAAATTCTGTGTTTATGGTTTTAAAGGGGTAATGCAGTTGGCAAATTGATTGCCATACATAGCAACAGTGGATTACAGATGTGGCGGTCTCGTTGGATGCCCACTAGGTTTTATTGTGGGGCTTTTGGGGCAGTCAAAAAGTCACAAAAGTCAAATTTGTCACCTTATACACAGATTTAATCTACATGAAATGTCGAGCAACTTTGTAAATACATTTCAATATTTATTTTGTACTGATCCTGAATTGTAATCCAGAGCTGTATTCACAATTCTGCAAATTTAACAGCAGAAATCTCCTTGTATCCTTTGTTTGCACAGAGCTGGTTCTGGTGATTTGCATTATGGCAAGTGTCATATAAAACTCCAGGCACTATAAAGTAATCTGAAAAACTAATTTTTTTTCACTACATTAGGAGCTCAGCTATGCTTGTTTCCAATATAAACTAGCAGAATTGTGAATGCAGCTCTGGAGCATAATATAGTCTGTAACTCAGGATCAGTTCAAGACAAGTAATGCAATATATACAAATTTATTTAACCTCTTGTGTAGATAACATATATGTATGAATTACGCTATTGTGATATTTTTTCACATTAGAACACAGCAAAATCAAATGTTTAGGTTGAGGCAGTGGCGTAGATATAGAGGTAGACGTCAGGATCTCCACTGCGCCCGGAGCCGAAAAGAAGGGTAAGTATAAAGTTAATGTCTGTTGGGCCCTGTATCTAAGCCTACCATTGCATAGGCTTAGATACAGGGCCCATCAGACAGGATCACACATGGTGTGATCCTTTCTGCTAGGCCCTGTATCTAAGCCTACCACCTGGTCGGCTTAGATACATGGCCCACGTGTAATCCTGTCTGATAGGCCCTGTATCACAGCCTACCACAAGGCAGTTCTCTAATGTTGGACAGCTAATTGACTTAATTAAAATTATAGTTTCCCTATGGGAGGTATGAAGAATTCCAAAATGTAAAAAAATTATACAAAGGCTAAAAATTTTTTGCCTTTGGCTAATATCCATGAGCAAGGATTTATTTTTCTATGCTTTTTTATATATATTTTTTTTGTTGGTTTTTGGCAAAACTTTATATTCAATAAAAACGAATTCATTGTAAAATAATGACTTTATTCTCATACCGTAATTACAGTTTTTGATTCTTTCCGGCCATTTCTGGAATGTATTTTCTATTCTACTTCTCCCTGATATGATCATTACTACACAATGTCATTATTTTATCCCGTTCTTCACATTGAGGTGATCAGAACACAAGCTTTAATCCGAGATGCTTATAAAAAAATTCATTCTGCAGGGAACCCCTGTGGCTGCCCGGCATTCATTTTTAATAAAAGTTGAGGTCTGGTCCCATTTTACACATGGCTCCTGGCATAAATGTATACACAGTAGATTAAAGGACTTTCCTATACGAGGCTACACTGCTACTTGTCTCCATATAAGAATATATATAACCGCTTTATGATTCCGGAAAGTAGGTCCGGCATCCATGACACTTTATGGTTCTTGCCGCAGAGGTGGATTCCATTAAATCTTTATTAGTCTTTATGTGATTTTAAAACTTGCCATTTTATATAGCAGGTTACACACTTTTGGTCTGTTCAGTAACACAATAACAGTAATGTAAAGTGCCATATATGATATCTATATGATCACAGCAAACAGTGTAGATTTCAATCTTCTGGAAGTAAACAATTTAGGTTCCTATTCAATGCCTGCAAGCAGAGATCTTATATACCTTTATATCTCCACGTGTTTCCACAAGGGGATATATTCTTATAGGGGTATTCTGGTAAATAAAATAAAACGTATTTATTGTATAATGAAAAGTAATTGCAATTTTTGTTAGTATACTTTGTGTATTAATTGCTTATGTTTTTCAAGATCTCTGCTTGCAGGCATTGAATAGGAACCTTACTTGTTCACTTCCAGAAGATTGAAATCTGCACTGTTTGCTGTGATCATATAGATTATGGCACTTTACAGTACAGATATCAGAGGTCTGTCTTGTAAAGAGCCTTCATCTTTATTAGGACAGATTTTCATCCTCAAAAAAAAATAAAAAATAAGGTTTCCATTCACTGACTGGAGTGAGAGATCTCAACTGTGAGCAGTTGATACGCAAGGTATGTGAGAAAATTACATAACTATTCAGTATACAATGGGTGAACTTAATTTTCTGAAACCATAGTGACCCTTCCAGTGTCATGGGATTGTACTGTAGGGCATTTAAGGTGTAATTTCCTAAAGGGGAACTCCAAAATGTCATAACTTACTTCAGTTTCTGGCATTAGCGATGGTAAATCTGTTGATCAGTCGGAGACCCCACCTCCTCCTGCTAAACCCCACCCTCCTTTTCTCGCCACTAAAAAGCCTCAAATTGTAGCGTGCGTCAAAATTTACAAACTTTTTACGCCAGAAAACTGGTGGAAGCCTTTTAATATATTTCTCCCATGTATTTTATTCCATGTTTCTCCTTATGTATTTTAGATCTCTGTTTGCAGTCATTGAATGGAAGCATTCTTTGTTTACTTTCAGAGGATGAGAACTTGTCCTGGTCATGTGATGATGACACAGGTGCCCAGCTTGTTACAATACAGTTATTAAAGCTGTGTCTTGTAACAAGCCATGCACCTCTATGAGCATCACATGACCCGGACATATTTTCGTTCAAAGGAAGATAACAATGAAAGTTTCCATTCTCTGACTGCAAGGAGAGTTGATAGTATACAATTAGTATACAATTAGTAAATTTACTTTGCTGTAACCAGAGTAACACTTTAAGTGTCATAGGGTAGTATTAAGGAGCAGTAGAGGTCTAATTACCTAAAGTGGAACCCCAGAAAGCCGAGTGTCATAAACATCTGTTGTTCTCAGGCAGGGGGACATAGATTTTTTTGTTCATATAATAGTGAAGCTCCACAGACCTGCGCTGACCTCCACTACATATTTTAAATATGCATTGTGTATAAATTCCTTACGTTTTTTCAAGAACTCTGCTTGCAGTCATTGAATGGGAGCCTTCATTCTTTACTTCCAGAGGATGAGAATCTCTCCTGGTCATGTAATGGACACACAGTTGTACGTCTACTTACAGTACAGTTATTAGAGCTGTCTCTTAATAATCCATGAACCTCTATGAGCATCACATGACCAGGACAGATTTGTTTCCTTTTAAAGCAAAAAAAGGGAGGTTTCTATTCAATGATAGCAAGCAAAAATCGAATTAAACGTGAGGAGTTAACACACAAAGTATATTTCACAATTGCACAGCTTTTCAACATACAAGTACAGCATCAAACAATTGCTTTGAAGGAAGTTTTATTACTTAAAGGGGAACCCCAAACAGCTTAAAGTCACATCCAGATTTGGCTCTCAGGCTGGACGACTTCTTGTTCATGTTTCTAGAGGCGTAACTTGTAGTTCCTGGGACCAACACCAAATCTCTAACAGGGCCCCCACCTACCATGTGCCATTTTTAATACTGGTGTCTTCATATGTGGCAGAGAGACCTTTGGACCCCCTCAGGCACCAGGATCCGGGTGCGACTGCTACCTCTGCACCCCCTGTACCTACATCCCTGCATGTAACAGTAAGGCTATGTTCACACGGCTTATTTTCGGCCGTTTTACGGCCCGTAAATGGCCGAAAAACTGGAAGCAGAACGCTTCGAAACATCTGCCCATTGATTTCAATGGGAAAAACTGTGTTCTGTTCCAACAGGGCGTTTTCTTACGTGGCCGTTTTGAAAAACAGCTGCGTAAAAAAACGCCCACGAAAAAGAAGTGCATGTCACGTCTTGAGCCGTTTTTCATTGACTTACAAAAACAGCTCCAAAAACGGCCGTGAAAAACGCATTGAAAAACGCGAGTTGACAAAAAATCGTCTGAAAATCAGGAGCTGTTTTCCCTTGAAAACAGCTCCGTGTTTTCAGACGTGTTTTGCTAAGCGTGTGAACATAGCTTAAAGCTCCACAGACTCCTGCTATGCAGCAACACCTAAATTGTAATGCCGTGCTTGTCCTTTAGGGGCAGTGTAGGGAAAACATTCATAACCTTTGCAACTTAGGGGCTATAACCAGTTAATTGGGTGGGTTCCTAGCAAGAGGCAGCCCCTTTATTGATTGTAGTTTACCCTGTGTTATTCAATTAGCTTTATCCATTATGTACATAACATGCGGCATCATTTCTATTACTTGACCGCAAATATGAAAAAAAAAAATATGGCCTGTATCATTCATAATGTTCTCTAAACAAAACATCGATAAGAGGCCTCTCTTTTACAAATTGGAAATCTCCACCGTAAAATTTATGGCCTTCCGACTTCTATATAGAAACCAAATCTGGTCGTAGAGCAGGTTCCCCGGGGTAATGATTTGCTACATAAATATGTATGTGTCGCCTCGAAGTGCTGAAAACGCTGATAATAAAGATAAACTAAGTATATATAATCACAATAGCTGTTCGCTTTTTATACGACTCTATTTGCAATAAAACCAGATTCACAGATATGAGGAAATTGCCAGGTTGGGAAATAATTGGAAGGGGCTTTAGCGGGATCGGGAAGAAGAAAAACTCCCGAGTAACATCATTTAGTGAGTGCTTCTCGTGTCACATATTTATACGCCTGGAGATTGGGAACCGGATCCTATAGTTCTGCTATTATTTACCGGATCTTTTTTTTTCTAATGCTTCATGGCGTTCTAGATGTCTCTGTCTGTAATACTGCAGGAAGGATGTCCATCGTCGTCCGTAATATATGGCTCCTTTTATTTAGTCTGGTGTCAGGCAACATGCGCTTATTTACGGCAACAGCAAGAGTAATTTAAGTCAGCAATGTCATACAAGGACTTGTGGACACTGAATCATGTAGTGTTAGTTCTACTTTTTAATGGCTTTCACTTACAAGGTGCCGTAAAATACTGTTTAACCCTTCACGGCAGGAAATGCGGCCAGTGTCAACTAGGAAGTGGCTTCTATTGTATGTTATATGAACAGTAAAACATACTCTTATTTATAGGCTGTGTCTGGTATTGCAGCTCAATTGAATGCGGCTGAGCTGCAGTACCAGCACAGGCCACAAACAAGAGTGGCACAGTTTTAAAAAAAAGGTAGAATATTTTTTCTCATTTCAGACAACCTCTTTAAAGGGGTTGCCATATCAAGACAACTCCTGTACATATGCCATATCATAGAGTTCACAGACCCAACCCGTCAATGTATTACATGGTCACCATTCATTTGACAGGCCAGCATGTAATATTAACTTTCCACTGCAGCGGCCACTATATGGGGCATGTTTGGCCAGTCAAAACTTTCCCTAGCACGGTCAACTGAATTCTGGGGGTTCTGGGAGACCCGTGGTCCGATCACAAAGATGGTTGTTTTTGAGGAGGAGTTGAATAATATGACAAGACAAGACCTTTAAGGATTAATTCTGTATGAATATTTATGGTTCTGGGAGTCTAGTTCCTTATGGACCATTCCACTGTGTTTCAGGTTATCTAACGGCCAATTATTGGTTTCCCTGGGTGAAATGTCGTCTAATGGGACAGTGCATTCACCTATATATATATATATATAAAACTATATAGCCCCCCACACTAAATCCAAACAACAGGTGTACTTATCATGCATTACACGAGATTAAATACCCAATATATTCCAAAAATTACCCATTTTGCCACTTTACCTCAATCCTTCCAATACTCAATGTATATTAGCAATGAGAAAATGTATTTGTCCCTTTTGTAGGTGATAGATGAGAACTTATAGATGTCATAGAATACACACAATTTAGAGTAATTCATCATGTACCTATGGCTAAGTAGAGACTCATTTTCAAGACCTGGGCCATATTGCCCAACAAGCCAACTTGACCTCTCCTTACCCTACCGTTTGTCACGAAGGGTCTGTGGACCCACTGGGCCGTACCGCCTTGGCGGTAAGGCAGCTGGCCAACAGGCAACAGGTGAGGGTCCGTAGTTTTATAGGTACCTGTGGCAGCTCAGACAGCAGCAGGGCATGCTCGGCTGGGACTAGGTAGCAGGCGGACGTCAGGCGAGGTGAAGCAGGTCAGACGTGGATGCAGCACAGCTCAGTGCTAGACCAGGAATGTATGGATTGCTAGGAACAGGAACTGGAAACAGGTATAGGTACAGGGGCAGGGACTGGAACAGGGACTGGAACAGGAAACACACTAGGAGGCCATCACATAGACAAACTATGGAACACAACAACGCTCAGGCATAGAACTAGGGGACTGGACCCCTCTTATAGTCCAGGGTACTCACGGGTCAAAGTTCATCAACGAGGTCCGGTGTACGCGTTGCCCCTTTAAGAGCGGGCACGAGCGTGCACGAGCGTGCACGCGCAACATACGGGATCCGGCAGAGGTGAGTGGACGCGAGCGCTGGCATCTCCTGGCGATGAGGCTGGGGCCAGCACTTGCCGACTCGTGGTTGCTGCTGTCAGGGGGAGGTTGGAGCGGACAGCCCGCAGCCATGGACATTAGACCGTTACTGAAAACCGTGCCAAATTATAGCTATCTCTTTCTAGTGTTTTTCAATGGGTTAATGCCATATTTCTACCCGGTGTGCCATCCATATCTGGCTCCACAACTCTTCTTGGAACCTACATTTTTCATTGTATTGTACAGCTTTAGTTGTAACTTCATCCCAGGCCTGACCCTGGTTCTTGAACTGACTTTACCACATCCTGGTTGACCATATTTGCACCATTTTAATTGGTAGCCAGGGAGGATGGCCATCTTGAAGGCCCGACATTGCAGTTACCCTGCCACAAAGCCTAACAATTTATCGGGGCTCCGGATGAAAACCATGGAGCTTAAAATTAAATTCCCTATTGACCAATGTAGAGTAATGAGGGTTTTTTTTTGCATTCAGTGTACAAGTTAGAGCCCACTTTGTGTTGACGTGTACAATGCCAAGGCCATTATCTATTGCTGGTATTATATAGCCTTGTCCCAGGATACCAATATTTAAGTATAAAGCCTCTCTGTCAGGAAGACATACAGAGGGACAGACATGGAGCCTTGAAGGAAATCAGGGACCACAAGGCTCAGTATGTAAATGTGGGGAAGGGAGGGAACTACTCTCAACTCCACCTTATATCTGCACAATTCAGGGGAGTAGCTAATAGGGGGTGCAGAGGTAGTCTGAGGGGCCACATAGGAAGACACCAGTATTATAAATAGCACATGGTAAGAGGGGGTGCCTGTTACAGATTTTGCATTGTGGGCCCAGAGCTTTAAGTTATGCCTCTGGTGTGATTATTGTTCTCATGGATTGGCCAATAGATATAAAGATTTTTCAAACCCCTGATCATTCGACATTGGCTTAAAAAATTGTTCTGTGTTAGTTATGATGATAGGTGATTGACTTGTGACCTAGGGGCCCTAAAGGCCGTTTTATACGGGCCAATGATTGGGCAAATGAGCTTTCATTGGCTGATCGAATCTTTTATACAACCAATTAGATGGTCGCTAGTCATAGACATGATGGAAATGTATGTATCATCAATCGGCACTCGTTTTCATGACCAATATCGGGCCGTTCAAATGGACCATTAGCCTAGGAACAGCATCAGCTATTTTATCTATAGCAGTCATGCAGGTCCGGATTTATCTCAGGAGCCTGGAGACCAATATTGTCTAGCAACTTAGACTCCGTCCATCAAGTAGGCCACATCATAAGACATGTAGGGCTTTAAAATATTCCCTTAAGGGTCGCCGATAGGCACAAGCCTACAATGCCTATAGGGAAATCTGGACATGCGGCCCAATCCCTAACAGAACTGAACGTACTATTTTTAACAATTCAAGAAGTATCAGGTAAAAGACAAATAACGCTACTAAAACCCGAGGGCATTGGCTTTACCATTAATGACTTAATAGACGAGAAGATAAATGATCCTTGAAGGGTAACTACACTCATGAAGACACTTTAAGTTTAGAACTCGAAAAATAATTAATTCAACATGACGGTAAAGTATAATGGACGCTCCTTGCCGTCTTATTTGCAGTCCATAACAAGAGATTGTATTATGTACATGAAAGGGAATGGTTCCTGCCGAAAACGTAGGTAATTAGGTTGAACTTGGCTTAATAGTCTTTATCACTTTAGCATTATTTTGCCTTTGTATGTCTTGAAGCACCAGTCTTTGCCTACTTGTAGGTTTACAATCCTCTTGTAAGACGTCTATTGTGATGGGCATGAAAAATTTAGAGTTATAATTTAAAGATGGATTTTTAAGTATTTAGGTCCCATGATGCAACATTACAAACAACATGGGCGTAACTAGAAGGTGCTGGGTCCCATACTAAATTTTGAATGGGTCCACCTTCCACCCATGTGCTTACTAGCATGTAAATGTTAGAAGGTTAGGGTGAGGGTACACTTGCCAGCCAAGTCACGGTAAAAAAATACAAGTTCTGTGAAAACTCCCAGTATGACCTGATAAATGACCAGAGCTCGCTGGGAGAATGGTACCAGATAACGGCATCAGCCACATAAGTAGGGAATGCAGGATGGGGGCGTGGGAGACATCAAACCCCAGACCAGATCCCTAAATATATTCAGAACCCAGACCAGAAACCCAAATTCATCAGACTCCATATCAGACCCCCAAATTCGGAACCCAGACCAGACCCTTAAATTAATCAAACCTCAGATCAAACTAAAAAATTAAACTCAGAACCCCTAAATTAATTCAGACCCCATATCTGACCTTTTAAGCAGGGGCGTAGCTAGGGGGGGGGACATGTGCCCCAGGCGCAACTAGGTGGTATGGAAGGGGGCGACGCAGAGCAGCTGATCGCTACTGATAGGTGCCCTGTATGTCGGACACCTGCAGCAGCAATCAGCGTTAGGAAGAGCCAGGAGTTCATGCGGTGGCCTTCTGACTGGGGCCTGTGACTGCCCAGTCCAGTCACCTGACCTGTCACTTGACGTCACGTCAGTGACAAGAAGTCAGATAACTCAGGTCAGGTGACTGGACTGGTCCACTCCCGGGCTGTCACCGACCCTAGTCAGAAGGAACTCTGCTGCTGCCTGCGCCGCATGACCTCCTCGGCTTCTCCGGTGAGTCACGTCAGGCAGAGCGGAGAGTGGTAGCGGTAGGCTACCGCTCTCCTCTCTGTTTACAGTGTGGCGCTAAGTACAAGGGTGGGGGGTGTGGCGCTATTTACAAGGGGGGGGGAGTGTGGCGTTATTTACAAGGGGGGAGAGTGGCGCTATTTACAAAGGGGGCAGCGGGTTGTGTGGCACTATCCACAAGGGGGGCTGTGTGGCGCTATCTACAAGGGGGGGCTGTGTGGTGCTGTTTACAAGGGAGGGCTGTGTGGTGACTAATTACAAGGGGGGCTGAGTGCCGCTATTTACAAGTGGGGGCTGTGTGCCGCTATTTACAAGGGGGGGCTGTGTGCTGCTATTTACAAGGGGGCTGTGTGCCGCTATTTACAAGGGGGGCTGTGTGGCGCTATCTACAAGGGGGGCTGTGTGTGGTGCTATTTACAACAGGGGGATGTGTGTGGCACTATCTACAAGAGAGGGGCTGTGTGTGGCACTATCTACAGGGGGCTGTGTGTGGTGCTATTTACAAGGGGGGCTGTGTGTGGCACTATCTACAAGGGGGGCTGTGTGTGGCACTATCTACAAGGGGGGCTGTGTGTGGTGCTATTTACAAGGCGGGAGGTGTGTGGCGCTATCTACAAGGAGCGGCTGTGTGACGCTATCAACAACAGGGGGGCTGTGTGGCGTTAACTACAAGGGGGGGCTGTGTGTGGAGCTATCTACAGGGGGCTGTGTGGCGCTATCTACAAGGGGGGGCTGTGTGTGGAGCTATCTACAGGGGGCTGTGTGGCGCTATCTACAACAGGGGGGCTGTGTGGCATTAACTACAAGGGGGGGCTGTGTGTGGCGCTATCTACAAGGGGGGACTGTGTCGCATTATATACAAGAGGGGGGCTTTGTGTGGCGCTATCTACAGGGGTCTGTGTGTGGCCTCTTTAATTTATTTTCTTCTAATTTATTTTTATGTTAACTACCTTTTATATAACTATATCGCTTGTAAAATGTAGAAATGCTTTTATGCTCGTGTTACGTTAAAAAAATTGTGAAAAAAATTACACCTCATTGATTGGTAGAGAAAGCAAACATGGCGAGGGGGAAGAAGATGTCGGGAAAGAAGTTGGGGGGGCGCCAGTCTGAATCTTTGCCCCGAGTGCAGGAGAACCTTGCTACGCCTCTGTTTAAAGGGTAACTAAACGTTCAATAAACTTCTGACATGTTATATGTTATAGTGACATGTCAGAAGTTTTGATTGGTGGGGGTCCGAACACTGAGACCCCCACCAATCGCTAAAACGAAGCAGCAGAAGTGCTCGTGTGAGCGCTGAGCCGCTTTATTTTTGTTTGGCTTTTTCCGGAAATCAATGTATTGGAGTACGGCCTCAATAGAAAGTCTATGAGCACATACTCCAATGCGTCGTCTTGGCGATTTGTGGGGATCTCAGTGCTCAGCCTCTGACCCCCACCAATCAAAACTTCTGACATGTCACTATGACATGTCAGAAGTTTGTTGAATGTTTAATTACCCTTAAAATTATTTCAGACGCCAAACCAGACCCCTAAATTAAATTAAACTCCAGGCCAGATCCCTAAATGAATCAGAATTTAGACCAGACCCTCAAATTATTTCAGACCCCAGACCAGACCCCTAAATTAACCAGACCCCAGTCCCTGAATTAACTAGACCTCAGATCAGACTAAAAAAATAAACTCAGAACCCCTAAATAAATTCAGACTCGAGGCTAGATCTTTAAATTACTTCAGATCCCTAAATTAAATCAGACCCCAGACCAGATCCCTAAATGAATCAGAATTTAGACCAGACCCAGACACCTTAATTATTTCAGACCCTTGACCAGACCCCTAAATGAATTCAGACTCCAGACCAGACCTTTGAAATAATTTATTCCCTAGACCAGACCCCTAAATTAATTAGACCCCTAAATCCGACCCCACATCAGGCCCCTAAAATCAGACACTAGACCAGACTAAAAAAAAATAATTCAGGCCCCTCTACTAACTTACTTCTTCTCACACCCGGCTTCTCTTCTCTTTAGGACCCGGCACAAGGTCCTTACGCCAACCAGCATCAGGACCTTGATTGTGCCGCCACACGCAATGTCCTGATGTTGGCAAGCGTCGGGACCTTTGTGCTAAGCCAAGGAGCCAGGTCAACGGCAACGACACATAAAGTTACGCCACTGCCGAAGAAGGTTTTTCACTTTTAACCATCCTGGGGCAGTGCTTTGTAGGGGGCATGACTGAGTGGGTCTGACAACTGAAGCCTGTTTGGATGATGGGAGCTATTCAAGAATAAAGTGTGTACATTATTAACTAACCCCGCATAAATACAACTATTTTATCAATTGCATGTGATTAGAAGGACTTTATGACTTAGCGTGGGTTCAATGAAGCCCAAAACCAGTCAGTCTTCCCTTGTATTCCTGGATGAATTTTTTTGTGAAATTGTAACAAAGCCTGAGTGCTGGAATGTTTTCCCCATTAAAATATTATCTTGATTTGCAGCATACTGGGTAAATATGGAAGACCCTCTAAATACCCATATACAGGCCCCTACACCACTAGAGGTAGAATATGTAAATGATGTGGGACCAAAGGAATAGAAGGTCCCTGATTTAAAAAAAGATTAGAAAAAACTGTCTACTATTTTAGTCCACAGAAACAGCGCCACTCTTGTTACTAGGCTGTGTCTGGTATTACAGCTCAGTCCAATCCTCTTCATTGGGCTAAGCTTCAATACCAGACACATACCATGGACAAGGGTGCTGCTGTTTCTAGAAAAAGAAAGAAGACCTTTTTTTTAGTAATCTCATATAAACCCTTTAACAACCGCTGGATCTTTTTATACCAGGTCGGTGCCTCAGCTCTTCGAGATTCATGCCCATTTCAGGGGCATCAATCCAACTTTAATGGTAAATGTAAGAAATAACATGCCCTTCTCTACACCTCCAAAAATACTGCCATGTTGCTATACAGACGCAGATGGAGCAGCATTTGTATCCGTGCAAAAAATATATATATACTCTTTTCAAATTGTACACCCGTAAAAGGGTCACCCAAAGCTCAATTCGGTCATACACCTATACACTCCCTATCCATTTTCCTGCCAAATAATAAGGCGTTAAATTGTGGTAGTCAACCCAGTAAAAAATTACCTGCTGCCATAGACATTATAATAGACATAATGTGACGATATAGCCACGAGGTCTAAACTATAATACAGAACAAAAAGAAGCGGGCTGAAAATGAAAAGAAAGAATTAAAAAAAAAACTTGAAATTAAAACCTTTATTTAAAAAAGGCATTTCCCAAACCCAAGCAGAACGGTGAAATCATCATATAAAAAAGCAATAGAAACATGCGAAAAACCTCAAGGGCACAGGAGAATATTAGAAACGAGAAATTACACCAAGAAAAAGGTGAAATTATGCAGAAAATGCGCTGAACCAAACCAAATGTCCTCCAGCAAAGGTAATCTCCTGAAAGTGAACTCTTTCTGGGATGAATTATTTTTATGCACGTCTTTCATCTCGCCAAATGAGAGCTGAAATTGCGCTGACAGAAGATTATTAGCATTGTGATGGCTCTGAATCCCAAGCATATAGTTTTAAGCCATTTGAAAACAAATATTATATTTATTGCATCTTTAGAGAACAATAAAAAGCAAAGAAAAACTTCTGTCTGGCGGTAATGAAAGTTTTGCGTTAACACGGCTGTAAAATGATACGGGAGAATTACCAAAGGATCTATATTGACTTATTAAGGCCACTTTGATGTGTTTTCAAATGTGAAAATATATAGGTTTACGGGTCTGAAAAATATTCTTTGCCCTTTTCCCTATGACAACACTTCTGCTCCTGTGTTCTGCATAGGGACACTTAGTCCTTCTCTATCCCGGTGCTAAAAAAAATTAAGTCTGGATTCTGATTGGCTGCTATGAGACCCAATGTCCCTATGATAACATAAAGCTGTTAGAGCACAAGAGTGTTGTCATGGGGACACAGCCAAAGAGGATTTTTGATGGTAGGCCATAGGAAAACTAAAGGAGCCACTAGACTAGAATATATAAAGTCAGAGGTGGACCAATATTTTGGATATTCGGGTGGAGCCTGATGACCCATGGCCAGATGGATCCCGAAGAACCATGGTCATTGATAAAAAATGTGTGCAGGCTTTGCAAAAATAAAATGAATATATTTAAATTCAAGTGATAAGTGTAGCTATTTCAATGGTCTGCAACTACAACTCCTAGCAAGACAGTCTGTGGCCTTCCTTCAGGGCATGCTGGGAGTTTTGGTTTCACAACTGTTAGGGAGCCGCCGGTTGCAGACCACTGGTCTATGCGATGGATGACAAATATGTTTATGAATATACAAAACGCTTTCTATGCAGGTGCCGCCATCAATACTAAGGAAGCGGACAGAGGATAAAGGGGATGAGGGTGCACGACACAAGTCTGAACGAAGGGTACGCTTTAGGGACCCAGAGGCAATCTACATCCATGGTAGGTAAAAAAAATATTTTAATGAATATTTTAGTGAGTTGCATAATCATTTATATCCTAATGGCATATTATAATTGCAATTGCTCATTTTAGACATAGATATGTTCAAATAATAACCATTAAGGTAGGCACAGTATAGGCTACCATTTACGACAGCCTGTATTCAGCAGTCAAAGGAAGTGCCAATATTACCCTTGTACTATCGAAATTGATGTCACTCTCTAATATATTATTTAAAGTATGGGTCTATTTTTGCAATCATTTTTTTTTATTGCTTCAATACCATAATGTGTATACAGCAGCTAGGAAGAACTATCTGTCTCCATGGTTACAGACTACAAAAGTAGTCTGGTCCTATCGTCATGTGTTATTCAACTCCCTCTGCATAGGAGCTGTATACCCAAAACAGTAGGATATTTTCAAGACTACTCTATCTGTAAATTTGTTCATTTTTAAAAAAAATTGTAGATTCATCAGAATCACCATACAAAAACCGGTTGTGATAGTGTACATACCCTTCAAATGGCCCCAAAGGTGTAATATCACTATAAAGAACCCACCCAGTGGGTTTGGGTAACTTTGTGTTTCTACGAAAGAACTAAAAACAGTTTTTTATTAACATCAAATGAATCCATGAATGATTATGAATAGATAAAGAAGGCCTTGACAAATTAGCTGTAGGCCAAGATTACTGCTCGTCCCTCATGTATGTTCTACCTGTATCTATAGAAAAAGGTAAAAAAAAATGTTATGATGCACGAGAACCGTACCACTACTTCTTTTGGGATGCTTAACCCCAAATTGCACTGCATTTGTAAGCCCACCCATGTAGAACGCTTGAGAACGCACCCCAATTAGTCAGAATCATTCACTTTAATTCAAATATGTACACCCCTCCCTTTTTTGTCGAGTTTCGGTCCATGGGACTGTCCTGTGAAGAACGGGACTTTTTGCAATTATACATTGTATTCTAATGGCTAGAAAGTTGGTAGAGCTGGTGAATCAGTCAGATTCAGTAAAGTAACTTCAGGGGGTAGAGAGGTTAAGGTTGAAGTTGTATCTGGGCCCCAGTGCCTCAAGGACCTCAATGGTTTTTCTGTCACATAAAAGGACAGCATGTATTATATTGTTATGGCTAGTGGTGGAAAAATTTTGTGGGGTCCATCCCAACTTGACCCCACCTAAACCTCTATCGCAGCCATATATAGGAGAGGTGGCCATGCATGCATGTGGCCCCCTCCACTGCAGTCTTTAGGAGTTATAAAGACGGCCGAGGCATCGACTTCAAAGGAGAGATCAACGCGCATGTGTAGCCACCCCAAAAAATAATATAACCTTCATAGAGTGTCCCTCAAAATATTTCCATATGCGTAGTAACCCCAGTGGCAGTGCCCTAATAATAGTGCCACACTTTGTGGGTGGGGGAGGTCATCTAGGTCCACAAGGTGGTGAAGGCCTCGGGGGACATGACCCTTGTGCCCTTTCTATAACCCAGCCCTGGTATCGGTTGGGGAGCTCTGGTACAGATTAAGTCACAAGAGTTTTAAGCTACGCCTCCGGTTGGTTGGTTGGTTGGTTGGTTGGTTGGTTTATTGGATGGATGGATGGATGAATGGATTGATTGATTGATTGATTGATTGATTGATTGATACATTCATTCATTCCTAGTTGTAGTACCAGAGTAGACTGATATTGCTACCAGTGGTTGCTCCCAATGTTCTTTATATACAATTTGTTGACTTCACCAGCTGGGAAAACCCTAGCAGGTGACCAGTCGTGGTTCCATCTTTGATAATTCTTTACAAATCTTACACAGTAGCAAACGGGTGTATATATTTCAATATATGTATGATTTCATGGCAAAATAAATATTGATTCCTTTTTGTTTTTGCAGCAAGCCACCATTGTTCCGGCAGCATCCAGCTCCCCCTCATCATTGGTCTTTGTATTGTGACGACCATAGTATTGATTCTGTATTGTCATCATTCGCAGCTGGGTTCCAACGCATTCAATTCAAGCTTTGTAGTCTTCATTCTCCGCCTGAAGCACAATGTAGCAATCTGCTGGAATTATTTAAAGAAGCAACAATAAAGTAATGGCAACAATGTATCCCAAAGTTCTTCCATACAGCTGTGGGGTTTTCAACATTGAAACAAAGGTCAAGACTACATCACTGAAAATTCTGAATATTTTTGCAGTTTAAGGCAAGAAATGGCAGAAGATTTCAGGAAGAGGCTTTTGATGCTTCAACATGGCCTCAATAATGTTCTTCATGCTTATTGGCCAATCCATGAATGAAAGGGTTAGATACTTTTCTGCTGGACTGGTAAAGTGTTGATGCCCATGAACTGTAGTATTTTGGCTAAGACTTTTGAGAATCCTGTAGATTAATAAGGAAAACAAACACATGGATCTTTTCCAAATCCAACTTACTCTTCAACTTGAAGCATGAATGACCAAACTGAAGCTTTATCTTATTTTGGACCTTTCTTATGGAGATCCAACTTACTGGACGAAGCAGTTATACTCCGAAGAGTTGAAGGAAAGAAAATAAGAGAGAGACCAGCAGCAAGATATTTGGAGACAATCAGAGGAATCATCAACGTCATTGAGATGCTTGTAGACCCAAACAGAAATTAGGACGTTCTGGAGAACACTATTAATATGGTGACCATATCCATAAGTAATGAGACCAACTATGTTTTAGGTTTGTAGTTGTATTAAAGGGTTGTTCCCATCTTAGACATTCATGGCATATTCATACGATATGCCATAAATGTCTGATAGATGCTGATTCGAGGTCTGGGACCTACACCTATCTCGAGAATGGGTTCCCCCCAAGTTGGTTCCCACCTGGTGAGGTGGCTGCTGGCCGCCACATCCAGGTGCAAACTCAGGAGCTACAGGAACAGACTAGATTGCTGTCCTACGCTGTTCCCGTAACTCCCATCTACAACTTTGGGAGCTCTGGAAACAGCAAAGCAAGACACACACAGCTATTTCCGGAAAACACAGCCACCTCAGTGGCCGGAGCCCAGTGGCAGTGACAAGGTAGGATGGGGGGTCAGGGGGCCCAGATCTAGAAATAGTTGCGTCTGTCTGCATCTATCAGATATTTATAGCATATCCTGTGGATATGCCATAATTGTCCAAGATGGGAAATCCCCTTTATGCTCCTATCCTTTGGATAGGTGATGAATGTTGTTATGGGAAAAGTAAGAAGTAACAGACTGTATATATACATGGCTGCACATAAACCAGTAGAACAAGAGGAGAAGCCGACCCGCAACAATCACACGTAATTTATAGTACAGGTCTTCCTATAAGGGGCAAAGGGCTTTTGGGTCCCCTCAGGCACCAGGGCACCGATGCAACTGCAATCTCTGTACCCCCTATAGTTATTCCCCTGCGTAGTTTGATGCCTCTGTGAGACACTGTATTCTGCCCTAGTAGCAATCCTTATAAAATCAGAGGCATGTAGAGGTACAGGATGGGCCCATACCAGATCCATCAAAGCGCCATGTGCATGAGGTCTTAGTAATAATGCCATTAGGGATCATACAATGATGTTATACATATGTATGAGGGTCCCTACACTTTTACACAATAGAGTTGTTTGTATTAAGAGGTGACTTCCTAATATGCTTAGTTTGTCAATCCATCACCATTTTCCCAATCTCTGTTGGCTGTCAGTGAATGTAAACATGTGACACAAAAGACATACAGACCTAATACAGAGTAATAGCTAGGTATAATCTGCTGCCCTAGCCCTGTATCTAAATACATAAGGCAGCATGGTGCGTTGCTGCCCCTTCTGGCACCCAGCAGGCATGCCCCTCAGCCACCCACACTGCACCCCAGCCTCACGCTTCCCACAGGGCAAGACAGAGAATTGTGTTGCAGATGCATTTACCTCACAGAGGATTGCCCAGACTTGATACAATTGTAACAAACGCTTATCTGTGTATCAGATTTATTTGGCTTTTCAGTCTCTGGATGTAAACAATTTGTTCACATTCAGTAACAGCAAACAGAGATTGTCAAAATGTAAATGGGTGTAAATTCTAAATGCTCCAATACACTGACAGCAAGCACAGTTTTTCAAAATGGTGATGGGTTGAAACGTTAAGTTGCGGTACTTTTTATTATACAGTACAATTATTAAAGGAAAACTCTGCCCAAAACTGATACACTGTGTTATGCCAAGTGCCGGGCCTGAGGGGGTGGAGCATGGCACGTGTTCATGTGTCATGCACCGCCCCCTCAGGCACTGCACTAGGCATAACACAGTGTATCAGTTTTGCCTAGTTTTAATCTTTGCCTGGAGTGTCCCTTTAAGCTTCAGATAGAGGCAGCACGGTGGTTCCTTGGCGTCCTGGGGTCAAATCTAACCGTGGACAACATATGCATGGAGTTTGTATATTCTTCCCATGTTTGCATGGGTTTCCTCCCATGCTTCAAAAACACTGAAGCCTGTGAAATTGCCTTATATTTATTACAAAGAAAGGGATAGTGGGCACCACAAATATATATCTAGAGTGCCAGTCATCATGTATCTTGATCATATATACATCTTACTTGTTATACTAATCTATATATGTCTCTTCTACTATGAATCTATAAACTTTGATACTTTTATATGATGGGGCATAGCGGTGTATTGACAGAAGGTCGCTGCACGAATACACTTTAATTCTATATCACCGTGTATATGTAGGATGTGGCTACTCCAAAGGAGAATGTAGTGCACTTTATAGTATTTTTTATTTGATGTTCTATTGTTTATTTTTATTACTTATTTTACTACATTTGTGAATACACAATATTTTTATGTTCAGGCAATTTGTATGTACTTGTTTATTATACCATTGGGCATGAACGGACATTAGGCAATAGATGAGCGGACTTCTGCTAATACTTTTGGTCATTTATGCCTAATATTAACACATACATTTCTCGAATTATTCTCTAATTATACAACCGTAGTTGGTATATTGAACCAAGTCCATCTGTTGATCCATAACTGTACTCTGCAATGCAAACATAAGCGTATTGACTATTTATGGTATAACATATGTTACTAGTGAACAGGCTTTTTCCATTAGGACCTTACCCCCGATGAAGCCACTAACACAGAGATACGCATGGGGTCTGCTTATCCTCATGGCGCCATGGTCTTAGCCAACCCCTGTTCTTGACAGTTTTTGGCTACGTTCACACAGGGTGGATACGCTGCATAAAACTAAAAAGCCTATACTCACCCGTAGTCATAGTGACGCGTCACTCTGCCATCCTGCAGCCAGGCCTCCAGGGATGATGTTTCATCCCGTGTGACCGCTGCAGCCTGTGATTGGCTACAGCAGGCACATGGGATGAATTGTCATCCCTGGAGGCCGGGCTAGACGCAAAAGCAGAGATCTGGGTAAGTCTAACTTTGCTGCGGAATTGCAGTCTTTCTGCGGCAAAAATCGCAACATTTGCTATTTGTTGCGGGTTTTACCTCCCCATTGAATTCAATGGGGAAAACCTGCAACAGAAAGGAACCGATTACGCAACATAAAATGACATGCTGCGGCTTAAAAAAAACGCACCGTGGGTCAATTTCTGAACTTTTTTTTTGGTGGGTTTTTATTACGGAGCATGTGGATGAGATTTGTTAAAATGTCATCCACTCTGCTGATACTGCATTAGGCCTGGTTTACACGAGCGTGAGCGTTTTGCGCACGCATAAAACGCGGCGTTTTGCGTGCGCAAAAGGCACATAACAGCTGCGTGTCATCAGTGTATGATGCGCGGCTACGTGATTTTTGCGCAGCCGCCATCATGACACTCCGTTTGAATGTTTGTAAACAGAAAAGCACGTGGTGCTTTTCTGTTTACATTCAGATTTTGACTGCTGTTGCGCGAATCACGCGCGTCCCACGTAAGTGCTTCCGTGTGGTGCGTGTGGTTTTCACGCACCCATTGACTTCAATGGGTGCATGATGCGCGAACAGCGCACAAAGATAGGACATGTCGTGAGTTTTTTTCAGCGCAGTCACGCTGAGCAAAACCCACGGACTGTCTGCACTGCCCCATAGAGTAATATAGGTGCGTACGTATATCATGTTCGTGTAAACGAGGCCTTACGCTGCGAATTTTCTGCAAAATAAATCCATTGAGGAAAATCTGCAGTATTTACACTACGTGTGGACTTACCCTTAGGCCTCATTCACACGACAGGGTCCGAGTGTCGGCCGGGAAAATCGGGCGTTTTTGGCCGATTTTCCAGGCCAGTTTGCATCCGGTTTGCATAACGTTCCCATTCCGTTGCGGGCCGTGTTGCAGTTTTTACCGGCCAATTTGGACCCGATTTGCATCCGTTTTTTTCCCTGTCCATTTTAAAATTGGATAAATTTCATTTAAATTTGTTGCCACACACAGCCCTTTGTAGATAATGCCACAGCCCCCCTGGTAGGTAATGCCACCCAGCCCCCTGTATGTAATGCCACCCAGCCCCGTGTAGGTGATGCCACACAGCCCCCTGTAGGTGATGCCACCCTGCCCCCTGTAGGAGATGCCACCCTGCCCCCTGTAGGTGATGCCACCAAGTCCCCTGTAGGTGATGCCACACAGCCCCCTGTAGGTTGCACCCATCCCCCCCCCTTCCAGGAGGAGTCACTGACTTCAATGTCCATATATGGACAGTGTAGTCACTGACTTCTCCTGGAGAGGAATTCCCTGCCACAGGTCGGGAATTCCGCTTCAGAAGTGAGTGACGTCACTGTGTCCATATATGGACAGTGCAGTCACGCACTTCTCCTGTAGCGGCATCCCCGGCCATAGAGTCGGGGATTCCGCTGCAGAAGTGAGTGACTTCGCTGTGTCCATATATGGACAGTGCAGTCACGCACTTCTCCTGTAGCGCAATCCCCAATCCCCGGCCGGGGATTGGGGATTCCGACTCCTACAGGGAGCAAAAAAAGACCCTCCTCCTCCTCCTCACATGCACTCTGCACTGTGAGGAGAGAGAGTGCGCGAGCGACGGTAGACCCGGCCATCACTCGGGACACATTCCGGTGATGGCCGTGTATTACCTGGCCCCATAGACTTCTATGGGAGCCGGGCGGCCGGGTAACCGGCCGAAAATAGGGCATGTCCCATTTTTTGACGGACGGTTTTCATACTTTCTTTATATTATTATTTTAGTATTTATTTTGTTCTGAGCTGCATGTCTGTATGCAAACGAGATAAGTCCTGGGTATTTTTTGGTATATGTTTTTATATTCTTTGTGATCTATGGTTTATGACAGGCGCTAGGACTTGGGTCCGGCACATATTTGTGCATTTTTAAATGTTCTTAATTCCGTGTTTTTTTATTATTATGTAATGTTGTAATAAAGTGATTTAATTCATATTAGAGGTGCAGTCTGATATAAGTGTTCTTGTCTTATATTCATCACGAGGCATCCATTAACTGTTTAGGGTCGCCACATGCTCGTCAACCAGTCAATTATATCCAAAAATAATCATTCATACAATTATTGTGCCATACTTGTCCAGAAGTTTCCCTTTACATGAAGAAGCGCTCAGGTCAGTGGATCCCGTAGCGAGGAAGGTCATTTTCACTTGGCCTATCAGTACTTCGCCTCCGATCAGCTCTGATTTTTATTGGCGGTCGCATGGATGACTATAATGGCCATCTATGCCGAGACTTGGATAAAGCATGGTGCTATCCTAGTACCGCTACCACCTTATTCCACTGATTGGCAGGAGTCACAGAAGTTGGACCCCCGCCGATCGGACATTTGTTGCATAACCTAGCGATATGCCATTTAACGTAGGAGGTTAAATCAATAATAATAACAAACACCCAAAAAATCTACAATTTATCATCATCATTTATTTATAGGTATAAATTGAGATATTCTCATACTTTACATACAGCTTTGACACAAGCTTAAAAGGTCCATAATTGACAATAAATAATATTACCATATGGCTATTTGCAGTACATGTAATACTTCATTTTGCAGCACATAATAACCTGCAAGCTGAGCATTTAGGTTTAGCAGCGTTACAATCATCAGCATTCTTATAGGAGTTGGAGTTTCAACAGTGCATGCTAAAAAACTTAAAAATTTGGCAGAATTATATACATATATTATAATGTGAGCAGAGTATATCCCAAATACTACAGCACTTGTACCCTGCCTTAAGGCAACTTTACTTGTTTTTAGCTTATATACACCCTCATACAACTTTACTTTAAAGTGCAGCTAAACGTTTGACAAACTTCTGACATATCATAGTGACATGTCAGAAGTTTGGATTGGTGGGGGGTCCGAGCACTGAGACCCCCACCAATCATTAGAACGAAGCAACTGGAGCGCTCGTGTCAGAACACAGCCGCTTCGTGTCTGTTCGGCTATTTCCGGAAAGCCAATGTATCGGAGGACACGCTCATAGACTTTCTATTGAGTGCGTACACCGATACATTTATTTCCGGAAAAAGCCAAACAGACACGAAGCGGCTGAGCGCTCACACAAGCTGCTTCGTTCTAGCGATTGGTGGGGGTCTCAGTGCTCGGACCCCTACCAATCCAAACTTCTGACATGTCACTATGACATGTCAGAAGTTTGTGAAACGTTTAGCTACACTTTAAGTATCTGCATACTTACATTTTGTTTTGGAAACACAAAGGGAATAAATGATGCACAAAATGCATAACTTATTCCATTCTGATACAGCACAATAACCCAAAGCAACTTAACTAATACAGCTATAGTATATAATTTCAGGGCAAACAGAATCTTTACGCTGGTCACCAGTTTATTAATTCCCTATCTCCTAACTAATCTAATAGGCGCTATGATGCTGATAACTAGTGTGATTTTTTTTCTATATATGATAATGTGGCTATACTTGCCAAATTGGAGGTGAGTCTTTCTTTTCACTCTGGGCGGTGTAATGTTTTCTGTATGACGCTGTCCAATCAGCAACCAGCTTCTCCCCATTCCCTGCCCAGCAACACAGCCTGATCATATAGTATACAGCTTCCATTCCCGACTGTGTTTTCAACTGGAGATATCTCTGGTTTTTCACAGCTAGATCCACTACTGTACACTGCGATCCTGGTGCCGTATGAAAGATAGAATCTCCTCTTTCATATGCCAACAGAATCACTGTTCTAGGTGGTCCACAGCCCGAGATATGGCTATTTGAAGTGATCTCCCTTCCCTCCAGCCTCAGTCTCTCACACTGTGTGAAGCAGCTTAATGCTGATAGGACAGCGTCAGAGGCTGGGAGGAGGCTCCACCCCAGGAGAATCGCTGCTGTTGACACGCACTTGGCTAGTATAGGCTCATTTACATATTTAGAAAAAAGCTCATAACTTTTAAAATAATATACTTTTTGGGACACAATTTTCACTAGTATTATCAGTGTGACAGCGCCTATCAGATTAGATAGAAGATAGGGCATTATTAAACTAGTGAAAGATCCTTTTTAAAGTTGCAGAAGGGAGTTTACTAGCTAAAACCAAAGTAACCTCTATAGTATTTACACCTTAGAGAAATACTAATGAATATATAGCACATACAAAGCGTATGACTCTGAAATATATAGAAGCGCAAACACAGCTCTGAAATTGCTACAAATTTGGTGTTTGCTGAAGGTGAACTACCTATTTTACACCTCAGCTATTGTATTACCCACTAGCGCACCTAACTGTGATCATACCATGTGGGTGCTATACAACCTGTAGAGATGGGAGAAAGGATGAGAGAAATCTATTTGTGGCCACTGACTGTCCACCCCCTTACCTTGACCCTGTAACATGCAACCCTCTACCCACTTAAATAACTATAGGTCACTTCCTCCAGCATAATCAACATCCTCCTCTCCTGCTGCTGTCATTATTCTAATGAGCTCATAGGTAAGAGGGTTTTTTATTTTTGCCTACTTAATTATATCACCCTTGTTACATTCAGCCTTGTCGCTTCTAATATATTTACAGGAGAGGGTCATTGCTTCCCATAAAATCAGCACACTCCTCTCCTGCTGCCCCATGACATCAGTCGATACAGAGTAATTTTTCGCAATTTCTTCAAAGCAAGACATAGAGTCTAGTCATATTCCCTGAAATTCCTATTGCAGTTCTAAGAAAATCCTTTTGGTTGCTTTAGCTTTGATATGATTTATGGCATTTATTACATATCATTATACATTATTATGTATTTTGAATTTCCCAAGCTGATGAACTTGTGCAAAAATTAAATAATATTCACTTTGCTTGAGGTAAAAACACAATACTGTACACTGTTATGCAGAGCAAATCATGCACAAATGAAAAAGAAATATAATGAACACTGGATAGATAGATAGATAGATAGATAGATAGATAGATAGATAGATAGATAGATAGATAGATAGATAGATAGATAGATAGGATAGATCTTTGCCCCTCCCTGGGTGTCCTCCTCACTCCCACAGCCCTATTAAAAATCCTACCATTTTGTTTATACAGCTCCTATGCAGACCTATGTGTCCCCATGGTTACAGGCTAGAAACAATGCCCGAGTACTCTGATCCTGCAGTCAGATTCCCATCCATCTACCCGTACTTCTTGCTAACCTACTAAATGTAAGAAGCAGGGGACAGATGAACGGGGCTATGACCGCAGGATCAGACTACAGAGGGCTTGATTGTAGTCTGTAACCATGGATACACATAGGTATTTATTTTGAACAAAGTCTATTTGAAAAATTATTACTTTATTTTTTAAGACGCAATGGGACAATAAAAAAAATATGGCAAAAGGTAGACATCGACTGTTACAGCAAATTTAGAATTCACTATATTACTGTGTGCACAAATCTCTTTTTGGCGTCACTAAAGGCTACTGACCCACAAATATCAATTTCCAAAAATGACAGAAGGTAGAATTTAAGATGTATGAACCTCAGCTTCTGTGCTTCCTCCTTAGCTGATATGACGTGACATTTTGTGTGATATGAGTGGTTGCTACTTTATAGTAAGAAGTAATAGAGATTATGAATAAGATGATGACCCTCTAAGAAGGTCTCTTAGGATTCACCGAATGACCTTGACCGGTTGCCAGGCCTTATTGGATGTCACATATCTACAATCCCTGCACCATCTTCCTGTAGGTGCCAATATTTTTGCAATTTGTATATGTTACACTTATATTACATACATTTTGTGATGGGGCAAACAGTTTCAAAACTTTTAGAAAAATTCATTTAGAAGGCCATAATGCTCGTAGTATTGTCTGACCAATATGTCGACTACAAAACAATAATGTAATCATATCATATGCAGGTTAAATCTGAAGATATATTACAATATGAGTGAGCATATCCTCGGGAGCCTTCATACACATATTAAATCATGCCGCTTCTCTCTTCTTGAAGAGAGCTTCTTGAGGAAGATTTCCCAATCAGGAGTTCCTTCTCATGAATCAGACTATCCAGTAAATCTTCCTGCCGATAGTTGTGGTAGACCTTCAAGAAGGCAAGGACTGCGATACCGAGCCATGAAAGCCAAGCGGCCCATAGTCCAAACTAGGGAATTAAAACAGAACACACACAAATGACTTATTATGAGTCAACTCTAGTGACATTATAGCCCCACTGTCATGAGTGGCTGTATACTGTGCCTGCATCCATCTGGGAAAAAAGGAGGAGCATGAAGGAGGAGCATTGTGAGGATAGCCCTGCCAGTCAGCAATTCTCAGCCAATCAGCATCACTGGGAGTGTCTTCAGTAGTGCTGAGGGCTATCCTCACAATGCTCCTCCCTCATGTCCTTTTCAGACTGATGCAGGCACAGTATACAGTCACTCATGACAGTGGTGCTATAAGGCCCTGTTCACACAGTTTTTTTGAAGGCAGAAAAAATCTACCTCAGGATTCCTTCAGGAATTTTGCGGCAGATTTTTAACTGCCTGCACGTATTTTGGCCGCGGCCATTGTAGCTAATGCAAGGAATGCGAGCAAAAAACGCTGTGGAAAAACGCTCAGAAACCAGCGCCGCAGGGTTTTTCTGCCTCCCATTGATTTCAATGGGAGGTCAGAGGCAGAAGCCGGGGCAACCAAGGACATGAAATAACTTCTGTCTGTGACGTTCAGCTCAGAGGGTGAGCCGGTGATGGGAGCTTTTTACACCATGAGCTCTGAGGGGTTTATTTTGCTGTGGAGGAGCTGATGGTTATGTTACAGTGTGGGGGAGGGGGTGATGGTCATATTACTATGGGGGGCTTGGTAAATCTGCCAAACATTTCTTTCACACACTACAAACATCTGTCCATGTGACACCTCAGCTGCAAAGGAGATGTCTCCAGGGCTCATAAGAGGGTGCTGCTTGTTTTTTAGCCGTCTTTTCGTACGTATTATTTGGTAGGGGTGCCCTGAGGAAAAAAAAAAATTCCATCGGCGCCTCGAGCCGGAAAAAGGTTGGGAAACTCTAGACTGTAAGATAAAAGTAGTGATACACCTGCCTGTGCAATGGCAAATTGATCATAGAAGGACGAGTTTTCCAATTTAAGCTCAAGATCTCTATCCTGGAGTTCTTCGCAGCTTCACAAAAGAAAAAAAAAATAATCATGATTAGTAAAAGTAACATGGATTTAATTTTCAGGACAATGATTTTTTTAGATTGTAATTTAAAGCCCACAGCAAAAGTAAAATCCCCCCCCCCCCCCCCCCCAGGCACATGCCATCCTCATAGCTGGACAGTCTGGTTCCTGTTGATCCTCCTACCCATACCCTAGGTCGAAGGGGAATTATGGTCTTTGGGGTGCTCTACCCTAGCCTTATTGGCAATGTGGAGGAAGCATAAGGACCCTTTTACACGGGCCAATAATTGGGCAAACAAGCATTCATATGAACGCTCGTTCCCGATCATTCCCCTGTGTTAACAAGGCAACGATCAGCCGATGAACGAGCAAACGCTCGATCATCGGCGGACTGTAGCAATTATGCAGCAAGAAATATTATGGTTGTCGGCGGCAAATTTCTGTGTAAACAGGAGATGCCGACATGATGGGAATGTATTGGGGACGAGCGATCGTAGTAACGATACATTACCGATCATTGCTCCTTTTGAAAGGCGGAAACGGGCGCCGATCAACTACCTGCCTCGTTGATCTGCGCTCGTTCTCATGGCCCATATCGGGGACCTTTATGCAGGTTCACACTATCTTTGGAGAAAAGAAAACCGATTTGAGCCCCTTCCTTCATGGGTCCCACAGCAGCCACCTTTGCAGCCTCTATGGTATCTATGCCCTTTACTTGAAGCCCTTTACCATGAAGATCTACACATGAATATATATATATATTATAAAGAGACCATTTTCGGTTTTTTTAGGTTAATTTACATTTTGGCCCTAAAGTGCAATTGTATATATAGCATAGAGGCCGCTATGGTGGCTAAGACCATGAAGATGGGCGTAAATGTGCAGTGGGAACACACCTTAGAGGTCTCTCAACAATGGGCAGGTCCCACTTGTCTTACAAGTGGTGGAAAGGGAAGGAGGATCAACAAGCCCAGGCTCTCATGTGTCAGGACATAGGGGGAAGGGAATTTTTCTATAGTGCACTCTATCCAGAATATATTGGTAGTACTGCTACTATGTACCATGCTTGTTCCACAATGCCAATCCAAATACACCATTCTCATGTACACCCACTACAAATGAGAACATTGTGACATATGATAAAGATTCCTGGATACAATCTTGAGTACAAAGATATTAAAGTCTAAGATTAGGGTTGCACGATGCATCGAAATTATACTATTTAGATACCGTACACCCTCAAACGGTTCAATACCGTTAATTCATGTATTTCGATACTAAGCTGTGCGGCCGCACAGCTTAGTATTGAAAACACATGAATGTAGTTAGAGCAGGGCTGCGGCTGTGTGATACAGCCATTGCTCCGCTCCTGACAAGTGTGTGCGTGCAGTCAGCATGAGGTGATGCGACCGGCGTTGCACTAATGAGCGCCGTCACTGAAGACAGAACATGGGCACACTGCAAAACACCGCCATGTTTTCTGTCTTCAGTGCCGGCACCGCCGCTCATTAGTGCAGTGTCGGCCAGATCACCTCATGTTGACCACGCGCGCACACTGGTCTGAAGCGGGGCAATGGTTGTATTACACAGCCGCAGCCTTGTTCTAATGGCAGCGGTCAGAGAAACCTCTGATCTCTGCCTATATTCCCTTGAATGCTGCGATCAAAGCTGACCACCACCGCAACATTCAAGGGGTAAATGAGAAGGGGGGGTGCCCCATGGATCGTGTCACAGGGAATTCCTGTGACGCGATCGAGGGACATACCATATATGGGCAGACAGCCCAGGGTCCATTGAAGGACCCCAGGGCTGTCTGACCATATTTCCTGTTGTTAGGGCATACTTGGGTATGTCCTAACAACTGCCTGTGTACTATCCGTATATAGATATATGCCAGGACATTAAAGTATAAAAATAAAAAAGTAACAAAAAATACACACATTTTTTACAATAAACATTAAAATAAAAGTCTCAATACATAAAATATACACATTCGATATCGTCGCAATCGTAAAAACAAATTTATAGCGCCATTTATGAGGTTTACGCTGTTAATTTTTTTATATTTTAATGTTGTCCATTATGACTGAGGAACATGATGGGGTTAATTACTATTAATGTGAGGCACATGGAGGTTCAAAATTCATCACACCTCGTGCCTCACATCAGAACTTTTTTTATTATTATTAGTGTTGGCAAAGTATCGTTTTGGTATTGAGTATCGCACTACTACACGAAGTATCGGTATTGAAGTCCAAATCATGAAAACCCTATCTAGGATACAAAGCTGAAAAACCCAATATGATATGGTGCACCCTAGTTTTGTAGGGGACTAGAAAGAAGAAAGGGACTACTTTTTTCTAGACACAGCTCCACTCTTGTCCATGGGTTGTGTCCGGTATTGCAGCTCATTCAGTAAAAGACTTGTGCGACGTCCAGAAAAAAAATAGGTCCACTTCTTCACATTTCATACCATCTCCTTCAACTTCTTGCAAGCGGAGGACATAAATCTTTCTACCAACCTGTAGGGTCTGCTTCCCTTCTCAGTAATCGCATCACACCACACGTTAAACCCAACACTGACAATGGTGCTGGCAATAAATGTTAGAAAAACCACAAAGGAGCTGATCAGCAGATTCAGGAAGGCGTAAAAGAAGGAGCTGCAATAAAAAGAAACACAATATAACTCATAAGTAGACAAAAACAGCATCAGCATCAGCAGCAAATAGTGAGCAGCATGCGAATAGCTGGAATAAGTGGTCTCCCCTGACGTCGGCTGTAATTAATAACACCAAGGAGATCGCCCAAGTCTTCAGATTACTCTTCTCCACTCTCATTATCCTTGTCACTTAAATCCCTTTATTTTTCTACTTAATGAGATTTTATATCATACATCCTAAACTGGCGTCTCATTATAAATCATGTTATTCAATTACAAGCAGGTATCAGCCGGCACACCGAGCCCATGCTCCTCCGTATATCTACAATGTTATGCAGCAGCTAACAAACACATGGCAAGCCAAAATCTGCAAACTTTTTATATAGCGGGCACCTACAATCCATAGGTTTTCCCATATCAAAATGAAAGGAACACTTTGAGAATAAAAGATACACTGTGATATGCCTAATGTAGGGCCCGAGGGGGTGGAGCGTGACACAAGGATTCTCTATTTCTCCGTGGTTAGGCCCTAAGGGGCATCACTAATGAGTGGAGTGCACTGTGGCCATCATTACTTTTAAGGGGGCAAAAAGGGGCATCCTTACTGTGTATGGGCACTAAGTGAGCATCATTACCTTAGTGAGGCACTAATGGGGCATCCTTAATGTGTAGGGGCACTAAGGGACATCCTTACTCTTTGTGTGGGGAGGTACTATAGGGGCATCGCTGCATTACTACTGTGTGGAGGGCACTAAGTGGGGATCATTACATTTAAAGGGCACTAAGGGGGCATCCTTACTGTGTGAGAGGTGCACTAAGGGGAAATCCTTACAGTGTGGGGGGCACTAAGGGGAAACTCTTACTGTGTGGGGGGCACTAAGGGGCATCATTTCTATAAGGGCACACTAAGGGGGTCTCATTACTGAGCGAGCACGAATCATCATTGTGTGGCGCCACAATTACTATATGACACATAAATTGGGCACTATGAAAGTATATGAGGCAGAAAATAGCACTATTACTGTGTGGGGCACTAAGGGGCCATAATTTATTTTAGAGGAGCACTATAGTGGCATCCTTTCTTTGTGGGGGTAACTAAATGGGCATCATTACATTTATGGGCACTACAATGGCCTTCTTACTCTGTGGGGCACTAAAGCAGGCATCCTAACTGTGGGGGGCGTACTTAGGGGTATCCATAGTACTGTGTGGAGGCCACTAAGTGAGCAGTTACATTTAAGGGGCCATCCTTACTGTGTGGGGCGGCACTAAGGGGACAACACTACTGTGTGGGGGCACTAAGGGGACATCCTTACTGTGTGAGGGGCACTAAGAGAACATCCTTACTGTGTGGGGGGCACTAAGGGGACATCCTTACTGTGTGGGGGGCACTAAGGGGACATCCTTACTGTATGGGGGGCACTAAGGGGACATCCTTACTGTGTGAGGGGCACTAAGAGAACATCCTTACTGTGTGGTGGACGCTAAAAGGGCATCTTTACTTTAGGGCATTATGCTAATAAAATGTTTTATTTTTATAATGAAAAGTTATACAATATTACAACTATTTGAAACAAATCCTCACCAGGTTTAGGATCTCTGCTTGCTGTCATTTCAATAGGAACCATCATTGTTTACTTCCAGAGGATAACAATCTGTCCTGGCCATGTAATGAGCACACCGGTGAATGACTTGTTACAGGACAGCCATGATTAATATATATATATAACGGACCCTACACCTCTTGTCCATCACATGACAAGGGCAGATTTGTATACAATGGAAGTGAAAAATTATGTTTTCTACTGAATGACTGCAAGCAGAGATATTGAAAACCATGAGGAATTGATATAGAAAATTCTATAACTTTTCATTATATATTGAATATCAATTATTTGCTGAATACCTTTCTACATGTTATACAGCAATTACTGCAATTATGTTTTTTGTTTTTTTTTATGAAGCTTGCGGAGATATATTTAATATTATCTTCTGTAATATATTTGAACATTATCTGATTGGCTGTAGAGCGCAACCAATCTAAGAAGTGTATTTTGAGTTGACACTACCGCTACTGCTGCTACAAGTACAGATATAGCAGAGCTGAATTCATTAAAGCAGTTGAAATAAGTTTGTCATTTGTTCTAAGTTTTTCCTATAGGACTGCAGGTACTGTAAATATTACTAACTTATCTTGAATCAGTGAATTATCAAGATGAACAAGAAGAAACGTTGAATGACAAATTCAGCTCTGCTACATCTAAGGTATTTTAGATGGTCATCTTTGCCAATATACTATGATAATGGCTGATGCAAGTAGCTTTAGATACGGATACGGTTAGCAATTGATTATGTATATCTTTCAGTGGGTTGGGTTACTGCCTGGGTTTGGTGGTTTACACAGCGGCCTAAACTGGCGGACGACCGAGGACGCCAACTGTCCAGACCGTGCAGACTTGCCATTATAGATCAATGGAAGAGGGCAGTGTCTCCTCCAATGTATCTGTGACGACTGGTCTGCATTCAGGAGCGGAACCACCACCGGGGCCCGAAGCACAATGTCCTGACGCCAGCGAGTGCCAGGATGTTATGGGCGCCTGGACGTGAAGAGGACCTGGGAGAGTGTTTCTATTTTGTCTGGTATGGGGTCTGAACAATTTTAGGGATCTGGTCTGGGGTCTGAATAGTTTCAGGGCTGGTCTGGAGCTCATTAATTTTAGGGGTCTGGTCTTGGGTCTCATTCATTTTAGAGGTCTGGTCTGAGGTCTGAATAATTTTACTGCTTGTCTGGGGTCTGAATAATTTTAGGGGTCTGGTCTGGGGTCTGAATAGCTTTAGGGATCTGGTCTGGGGTCTGAATAATTTTATGGGTCTGGTCTGGGGTCTCAATAAATTTAGGGATCTGGTCTGGGGTCTGAATAGTGTTAGGGATCTGGTCTGGGGTCTGAATAGTGTTAGGGATCTGGTCTGGGGGTCTCATTAATTTTAGAGGTCTGGTCTGAGGTCTGAATAATATTACTGCTTGTCTGAGGTCTGAATAATTTAGGGGTCTGGGGTCTGAATGAGTCTTGGGGTCTGGTCCAAAACAATTTAGGAGCCGGTTCTGGTGTCTCATTAACATAATAAATCGTGATGTAAAAAGTTCTACAAAGTTTGCGAAACTTTAACAAGGGGACATCTTTACTGTTGGTGTTCAGTTTGGACCTTCCCCTGACCGCAGCCCCTCATAAGCGGATCTTTACTAAAACTAGTTGAGTCCCCTACTCTAAGGGTATGTTCACACGAGGGCGTCCGTTACGGCTGAAATTACGGGGATGTTTCAGCCTGAAAACATCCCCGTAATTTCAGCCGTAACGGCATGTGCAGGCGCTTGAACGCCGCGTCAATTACGGCCGTAATTGGCGCTGCTATTCATTGGAGTGAATGAATAACGGCTCCAATTACGGCCAAAGAAGTGACAGGTCACTTCTTTGACGCGGGCGTCTATTTACGCGCCGTCATTTGACAGCGGCGCGTAAATTACACCTCGTGTGAACAGACAAATGTCTGCCCATTGCTTTCAATGGGCAGATGTTTGTCAGCGCTATTGAGGCGCTATTTTCGGACGTAATTCGGGGCAAAAACGCCCGATTTACGTCCGTAAATAGGCCGTGTGAACATACCCTTAGAGATGTCTGAAAGTTATAGTAGGGATCATGTACTCTGCTGACTCAATAATATAACAGATTTGATGGTTGTGCAGCCGGCAGCTCTACCTCATCCGTCCATCACTGTATCAGAGAAGGTTTATTGGAACCATTCCATGAGAGGACAGCCCTAGTGACATGATACATTGACCTGCTGATGGTATAACTAGTGGAGAACCATTGTCAGCAATAATGTTTTGGTAACCTGAGATGCCTCCGAGGACCCATCAAATGCCAGGAGAACCGCCATTACCATGACTATGACCAGTTTATAGTCCTATCTCACCATTTCCCTGCAGCATTCTCTATAGACTCCTCCAATGCCTGGGCATGGAAAGTCTAGAAGTCCCAAATACATGTCATCCCGATAAGAGGATCTGTACAACCAGCGTCCCCCATCATGTCACATTGCAAGTTCATCAGAATTTTCTGCCTGTAGTGAAGTAGATTGTAATCCAGAATAATCTGATAATCCTGCACCTTTAATATCAACCCAAAAAGATTATCCTCAATGTACAACCCCATACGCATCATGTGACGGGCACCATATCATTTTATGTTCAAATACAAGGATTGTGCTCAGATCAGAGGATGTTCTCCCACTATCTGTGTATATGTATCATATAAAACGTTTCTTTATTGATAAACACGAAGAGTTATTACTAACCCGACTAAGGACAAACAATAAGTAACTTATAACTTACAATAAGCGGATACAGCGGGTACAGAAGGTACAGCATCCCTGCAGCATCCCCCCAACAATGCCAACTGTTCTGTGGTGGGATTCATCAGATAAGATAGATAGATAGATAGATAGATAGATAGATAGATAGATAGATAGATAGATAGATAGATAGATAGATAGATAGATAGATAGATAGATAGATAATGAGATAGATAGATAGATAGATAGATAGATAGATAGATAGATAGATAGATAGATAGATAGATAGATAGATAGATAGATATGAGATAGATAGATAGATAGATAGATAGATAGATAGATAGATAGATAGATAGATAGATAGATAGATAGACTTGCACCCCTCCCCACCAATAACAATACTGACTGTATTACACGTGTGCTTTCTGGGTTGTATGTAGCAGAGCTGAGTGTGTGCAGTGCCGGCCTCTACGTGCAGCATTTCTTATACTCACTCCTCGTGCCCCTTGCAGAAGTAGAAGAGCGTCCTCCAGGCCTGGACAGCGGAGGTCAGCAGGACCAGCACCCCGGTGCAGACGCTGAAGCTGCAGGCTGACTCCGGCCCCCAGTCCTCCACCGTGAAGTGCTCCCGCTCCAGACTCACGTTCCCGCTCAGCCACATGCCCTCGGTGAACAGGAGACATTTCCCGTGGAAGTCCGCGCTGTTCTCAGACAGAGGGACCACAGCGATGAAGCTGAAGAGGAAGGCCAGGAAATACAGGATGCACTGGGCGAAGAGGAAATTATTCAGCGTCATTTTTCAGCTGGGAGGTCATGTTCTAATAGAGGATGCGCAAAAGGCGCAGCTGCCTGAGAGAGATGGTGAGAGGGAGGCAGCGTCATAAATCCCTCATCCCTGGTCCTCATCGTCCCTCTTCATCCCTGGTCCTCATCGTCCCTCTTCATCACTGGTCCTCATCATCCCTCTACATCCCTGATCCTCATAGTCCCTCTTCATCACTGGTCCTCATCATGCCTCTACATCCCTGATCCTCATAGTCCCTCTTCATCACTGGTCCTCATCATGCCTCTACATCCCTGATCCTCATAGTCCCTCTTCATCACTGGTCCTCATCATGCCTCTACATCCCTGATCCTCATAGTCCCTCTTCATCACTGGTTCTCATCGTCCCTCTACATCCCTCATCCTCATAGTCCCTCTTCATCCCTGGTTCACAGCCTTGGTCCTCCTCATTATCTTCATACCTAGCCCGTCTCATCTCTAGACTTCCTCATCCCTCATCATTTCCATCCCTGGTCCTACTCACCCCTCATTAACTCCATCTCTGGTCCTCCTCATCCCCAGCCATCTCCATCCCTGATTTTCCACATCCCTCATCATCTCCATCCCTGGTCCTCCTCATCATCTCCATCCCTGGTCCTCCTCATCCCAAATCATCTCCATCCCTGGTCCTCCTCATCATCTCCATCCCTGGTCCTCCTCATCCCTCATCATCTCCATCCCTGGTCCTCCTCATCCATCAACTCCATCCTTGGTCCTCCTCATCCATCATCTCCATCCCTGGTCCTCCTCATCCCTCATCATCTCCATCCCTGGTCCTACTCATCCCTCATCATCTCCATCCCTGGTCCTCCTCATCCCTCATCATCTCCATCCCTGGTCCCACTCATCCCCTATCAACTCCATCCTTGGTCCTCCACATCCCCCATCATCTCCATCCCTGATTCTCCACGTCCCTCATCATTTCCATCCCTGGTCCTCCTCATCCGCCATCATCTCCATCCTTGGTACTCTTCAACTCTGGTCCTCCCTGTCACTGTCCTCCTCATCTCCACTTGGTCCATCTCATCCTTAGTCCTCTTTTTTCCTCATCTCCATGCCTTGTCCACCTCATCCCTCGTCATTTTTAATCTCTGTTTATTCTCATCTCTGGTCTTCCATATCCTTTGTCATCTCCAGCTCGTGTTCTTCTTATCATTGTTCCTCCTCATCATCTCTAACCCTAGTCCCCTTCTTTATCCCCATCCCTAGTCCTCCTCTACCTCCTCTTCATCTATGGTCCTGCTCATCTTTATCCTTGGTCTTCATCATCTCATCACCAGTGGCTTCTATTCTGCTGCAGGGTCAGCGCCATGTGTAATTCTCATTGATCCTGGAGGATTTCAGCACCAGGGCCAGCGCACCCCAATCCTCCCTGCAAGGTTCCCTCTTGTCCGGCTTCATTTAAATGCCTAATAAAAAGTTAGTCAACTTTCTCGTATACTGTCAATTTCAAGATCTCTGTCAGTGAATGGAAGCATTCTTGATTGTGTCTAGAGGCAAAAACAGAGCATATCCTGCTGACACATTACCAGTGAGCTCTGACACGCTCTGCACCTCTGGATGTAAACAGGAATGTCTCACTTCTTAAGTTAAATGGAATATTTTCTATTGCAGTCATTCATTAGGGAGTCCTTCAGACTAATGGATATTTTTTTCACCATCACTGATTGCTTAAAGGGGTTGTACAGGATGAGTAAAACATAGCGGCTTTCTTCCAGAAACAGCGCCACACCTGTCAATACACTAGTTTGTGTGTAGTATTGTAGCTCAGTCCTATTCACTTCAATGGAGCTCAGCTGCAATACCAGATACAATCCATGGGCAGGGGTGGCGCTGTTTCCGGAAGAAGGTAGACATGTTTTTCCAATTCTGTACAACCCCTTTAAATGGATTGTTTAGTAACAACCCCTGTCCATCTGCCCTATAAAGGCTTTATAAAAGAGCTCTGTGTGAGGGGTCCCTATGTATCACAACAGATAGCCGCTCTGTAAGACCCGGCACGTCATTTGAATGTCCACCATGTAATGCTACATTTCCCCGCAGCCTGGACACAACTTCTCTCTGCAGTAACAGCCGGATAGAGTACCCGGACCCATGGATCAGCTGATCGCCGAGCTGGCTTCCTTTTAACCCCTTCACGGTATTCATTCCTTCAAAAACGACGGAGACCTTGCACAACGGTAACAAACGGAAACCATTGGCACCGGATCCGCCACCATTGAAATCAATGGTGATGGAAATGGAAACCTATGGTTTCAGTTTGTGTCAGTCAGGGCTCCGTTCCGACAGAAAGCTCAGACGGAACGAAGCCCTGACCCAGATGTGAACGAAGCCTAACTTGTGTATTTTGGGTCTTCCTCCTTGCAGTTTTTGTAAATATGAGTTTTCTTTCTCCATGGGGGGCTCTTCCTAGTGTGATGTAAGAGCTGTGCTGTGAGCTAATCCACTGTCTCCTCCAACCGCACCCCTATAATGTTTCACACTAAACTGCAGCTTCATCCCCCTCTTCTCTGCTCTGTCTTTTATTTTATGTTTTACACTAGAAGGATTTTTGGTGACTAAGGAGATTCCTAAACATTTACAGAGCCTGTAGGCAGGAACGTGGAACTACAAGGGACTGCAAGTTAATAGGATACATAAAGGCTCACATTACTATAATGTTTCACTGAAATACTAAACTGCAGCTTCATCCCCCTCCTCTCCTCTCTGTCTTTTATTGTATGTTTCACACTAGAAGGATTTTCTGGTGACTGAGGAGGTTTCTGAACATTTACAGAGCCTGCAGGCAGGAACGTGGAACTACAGGCACATGGAATTTAATAGGATACATAACAAAATTTCACATTATTACTGCTTTATACGAAAAATACTAAAACAATGAATGAAGTGGGATGCATAAGGAAGCATCACAGACAGAGATTTCTTAATTTGTTAATTACAATATATACCACATGTGACTCCAATATAATGTAATGTTATGTGAAAACACGACCCCCATGAGCTCAGACTCCACGGTCTGATGTCGCACGTATGGACTTTGTCATTGAACCGGTGTAATTACTACAGTTGTGGATGTCGATTTACAGCTAATTGCTCTTTATAAACAATATTTATGCAAATGACCCACTTAGTCTTGGAATAATTATGATGATCTGACTTCTACTCTTGCACTGGGTATTCCATCACTCTCTATAACGCACGCTTCGGTTACATTGCGCGACGCGCGCGCTCCGGTTACATTGCGCGACGCGCGCGCTCCGGTTACATTGCGCGACGCGCGCGCTCCGGTTACATTGCGCGACGCGCGCGCTCCGGTTACATTGCGCGACGCGCGCGCTCCGGTTACATTGCGCGACGCGCGCGCTCCGGTTACATTGCGCGACGCGCGCGCTCCGGTTACATTGCGCGACGCGCGCGCTCCGGTTACTTTCCGCGACGCGCGCGCTCCGGTTACATTGCGCGACGCGCGCGCTCCGGTTACATTGCGCGACGCGCACGCTCCGGTTACATTGAGCGACGCGCACGCTCCGGTTACATTGAGCGACGCGCACGCTCCGGTTACATTGCGCGACGCGCGCGCTCCGGTTACATTGAGCGACGCGCGCGCTCCGGTTACATTGAGCGACGCGCGCGCTCCGGTTACATTGAGCGACGCGCGCGCTCCGGTTACATTGCGCGACGCGCGCGCTCCGGTTACTTTCCGCGACGCGCGCGCTCCGGTTACATTGCGCGACGCGCGCGCTCCGGTTACATTGCGCGACGCGCGCGCTCCGGTTACATTGCGCGACGCGCGCGCTCCGGTTACATTGCGCGACGCGCGCGCTCCGGTTACATTGCGCGACGCGCACGCTCCGGTTACATTGAGCGACGCGCACGCTCCGGTTACATTGAGCGACGCGCACGCTCCGGTTACATTACGTGACGTGCAGGCTCCGGTTAATTTACGCGACGCGCACGCTCCGGTTACATTACGTGACGCGCGCGCTCCTAATTCGAGTTTTAAAGGTTGTCCACACCGATACATCCTTACCATAGCAGCCATCTCCCTTACCTGCATGTTATAATTATTCCCCCGATCCCTCTCCTCTGTATACTTTTCTGTAATTGCTTCATTTAAATAATTACATCCCCGTCACAAAGAATTGTTATATCCTTCCCATTGTGTGGGAGGTAAAATGTTAATCTCTATGATTTGCATCTATTTATGTGGTGAAGGCAATTTTACATTCCATGGAAATTGCGCAAAGAGTTATCTAAATAGGAGAACCTTCTAGAGGAAAATCCAGATAATGCCACGTCCTTGTACGGTAAGGCCTAGTTCACACAGAGTTTTTTGATAGGCAAAAAAAATCTACCTCAAAATTCCTGTTTGACGTTTTTGCAGTGTTTTTTTTGTCAGCGGCCATTGAATTTAATGCAAAATCCGCCGCAAAAAAAACTCAGAAACGAGTGCCGCAGGTTATTTCTGCCTCCCACTGTTTTCAATAGAAGGTTAGAGCCGGAAACTGCTCAAAGAAAAAGCATGCAGCTCGGTTCGGCTTGGGGTTCGGGCAACTTCGGACTCCCCGTTCTTGTAAACGGTGGGGGTCCGAACTATCAGACACCCACCAATCTGCAAGTTACCTACGGATAGGGGTAACTTGTAACCGGAAAACCCCTTTAACTAGAGGCAGACCTAGGGGCCTTTCTAAGGCCCCCGGCTGCCATAGAAAGCACCGACACCCCGCGATCGCATAGCAGGGTGCATGCGGGGTGAGAGAGGGAGCCCCCTCCCTCCAAAACCACTTAGACTCGGCACTTGCTATTGAGCGCCGCATCTAAAGGGTTAAACTGGCAGATTTCGATCCGCCTGCTCGAGCAGCGCTGCACCAAGTTTTAACTGCTCCCGGCGGTGCAGATTTTTTTTCTGATGCTGCGCCGTAAAAAGGTGTATACATCAGAATAAAGCCCGTTAGTGGCCACCGTGAAAAGGCGTATTGGCGGTCACTAATGGGTTAATTGGCTTCCATTGAAATTGGCCATAATGTGTCTGAGATAGGGATATTAGATTGTTAGCCCTAGTGGGCACTGAGACTGACTAATGATTTGTTTAACGAGTGCAAAGTGCCAATAATAACATGTCGGTCAGCGCTCGTTTAAAGGTCCCTTAACGCAGACCAATGTAATTTGTATGGGGACGAATGATTGTGAATATGATCGTTCAGTCCCCATACAATTTACATAATGTCAGCAGCACATCCCCTGTTTACACCGGAGATGTTCTGCTGACAACGATGATTTTCAGGGCAGCATTAAAGTTGTGATCAGCCGACGATCGTGCGTTTGCTCAATAATCTGCGGATCGCTTGCCTGATTTGGAATGACCGTTCGTATAACCGCTTGGTCGCCCAATCATTGGCTCGTGTAAATGAACCTTGAAGAAGTTATCCGGGAGTTTTAAAATTTTGCAGGAGGGCAAGGTAGGGTATAAAATAATAAACCAACAGGTCCTCACCCTTTCAAACGCCCCCCCTCCCCCCCGCTCCAGCGCTGACACCCCCATTCACTGCCGCTCTGGACCTGTGGTCACGTGCTGCTGCAGCCAATCGCTGGCCTCGGCTGTCACAAGCCATTCATGGCAACATCACCACTGAGGCCAGCGATTGGCTACAGCGGAATGTGAACAATGAACGGCACGTGAGCGCAGCCAAAGCATTCCGGACTGGAGCGGCGGGGAACAGGGAGGTGTCAGCGCTGCGCTATATGTTGGCGCTATATAAGCAATAAATAATAAATTTTTGAGACATTTGGACAGTCGGTAGCAGTAAGTTCCTCTAGATTGTACATTGTGTGAGCTCAGGATAAGCACTCTCCATAGTACATCAGCCTTTATCTCTACACACAGTTGTTCAACATCCCACGAGTTATAAACCACCCGCCACGGAGTGCTTTATGATGGCGGCATTAATAGTCATATCATTTTATTAGCTTTTTTATGACAAACCCCGGTTCTTATTTACACCAAATAATATAAATGCCATAAAGGATTGATGAAAGAGTCTGACAGGATGATTTACCCCCATCCTCCCTGGTTCCAGGCGGACACACATTATAAGATGCTGGATTTTAATTCCACTGTTGTGGCATCTTGAATTAAACCGAACAAATTAATGTCATGCCGTATTTTACAACTTGCAGGGTTATAATTGAGGAAGAGAAGGCATAAATACATACAGTTTGCTTTAAAACTCCATATGCCATTACTTGAAGCGGCCTCAAATGTTATTGCATGATACATTTATATGATGTCGGAGAAATTGCCGCAACAATGGGGTGTCTAATAGAACAATATCCTTTATATAGTTCTCTTTATCACGTGGCAGGATGTGGACTCTCTGTCAGTGGTGTACCTTACTACCATAGAGGCGGAGTACAGACTTATGGGGCCTATGGTGAGAGGAGTACTGCTTCCCCTGTTTGCTAGGACACTTCCATAGTGGCTACCTAAAGTGGCCACTAGATGGAGCTCACTGCATACAGCTTTATACAGCTCCCATTCAGCAGAACATGCTAGGAGTTGTAGTTTCCCAACAGCTAAAAAGCCAGTTACTCATCATGCCCAGTTCCAGCAACCAACTCACGGCGAGCTGCCACGGGTCCTGCAGACGGCCATGTCTGGTTCTTAGGCCGCTTCCCCCTCTGGTCCCATATTCAGTCCCAGTCCTGCTGGGGGAGGCTCTCCTCTTCACCGCGACCGGCAGTGTCGAGTTGCTGGGACAGCCGGCAACTGCTAATGATGTCAGGCCTGGCAGCTTATTCAAAGGGGAATCAGCCTACCATGCCATGCCTGCAAACCAAGGCAGATCCACATATTGATCCTATTGCCATTGGACTCCGTTCTGGATTCTGAACCGGACCTCCACCTTATTCCTGGATTACGCTCTTGTCCGACACTTCGGATTTGTCACTTGCTTCCTTCCGTTCTACGTCTCACTACAGTTCTGGCTCATTCTCCGGCCTGCCACTACTTCTCTACTACTCCGCTGACGACCCCCGGCTATGTTTCTGACTCTGCTACACAACACCCTCCACAAATTGGTGACTATTCTGGGGACCGCAACATGGGAATTGGAGTGGAAAAGTTCATAACTCATTGTGGGATTTAAGGGAGAAGAACGCAGAGTTTCCTTAGACTCCGCAGCCCAGTACAGCCCGCACCAAACCGATTGAGTCTTATAAGATCCACTTCTTTGGCGAGAAAGTTAACAGTCACAAGTTGGAGACCATTGATGTGAGCAATACCTGCCCTATAACGTTCACAGGAGACCGCCACACATTTCAGACACCAATGTAGCATTGGTTACATTCTTTCACTGAACGGACCTCCTCAACACCTATTGGATGTCAACTTTCCATGAGCCTTGGTATCACAATCACCAGGGTCTAACAAAAGCCACTAGGGCTATCCTATAAGCATGTCTGTTAGGGCAGGTGTTGTGGGAGGGTCTACTTTTAATGCAGAAACAGCACCACTCTTGTCCATAGGTTGTATCTGGTATTGCAGCTCAGCGTCATTTACTTGAATGAGGCTAAGCTGCAATACCAGACACTACCCATGGAAAACAGCGGCGCTATTTTTGAAATACAAAACCCCGTTAAAGTTGGCATAAATATCACGATAATTCTTAATGATCCGACCGATTTTTGGACTTTGCCAGATAATCGTTGAGCTTATCGAAGCAAAAATGATCCATTCCACCCGAATGATAAGTCATTACAATGATCCCTTATGCTTAAAATTGTTTAGTAGTTTAGTTCACGATCACCCGAGGAAATGCACGGGACCAATAAACACGAACTATATGTCCCATGATACGAACGATCATATTGTGGGAAATATCTTTATTTGTGGCCCCTTCTCGACAAAATTTCCGATAAATTTTTTTTACAAAATCTTAACGTTTGTCAGATCATGACCACATCTTTAGGCCTATGACCAGCTTACACCCAGTTTTAGGCCTGCCCAAACAGAAGTCTATAAATTTTCTATGTGCAGGCAATAATGCAGTGAAATACATAAGTATTCCAATTCTTTATAGTTTAGAAATAAGAACCAAAGTAAATGTCCCCTAGTGGCTAAAAAAAAATAAAAAATTATAAAAAAATGTAATGTGTGCCTAGACTTACAAATCAAAAGTCCCAATCACTCCTTAGGCAGCTGTAGATGTGCATTAGATGTAGTGGAGCCGATAATTTGTCATTCTATTGAATCACTGACCGACTTCGTATTTGCCCCCTACTTGTGATTTTACATCTTTGATCAAGTCCGGTAGAAAGATTTCTTCTTGTGCTTGGGTCTGTGACACAGGATGTCCCCATGCAGGGACTATGATCTGTGTATAACATATGAATGCCTATACGGCGTATGCCTCACATCGGAGTAACGACCACTCGTCCCCATCCATAGTTCCGTGTGACAGGAGCAAATGAGCGTCGATCAAAGATGTCTCGTTGATCGGCGCTCGCTGCACCGGCCTATTGCCGGCAGGTGTAAAAGGCCCTTAAAGGTATAAGGACAAGACCTATTCCAATAATAAACATACAGTAGCAAGACTTTCTTAAAGGGAATGAACAGGATATTCATAAAAACATCTATCTATCCTATACTTCTTGCTTTCTTACTGAATGAATGTAAGGTAGTAAGAAGTAAGGGGCCGGTGGAAGAGTATGACTACAGTATAAACGGATCAATCTTTTTTCCCGCTGCTAGGATCCCCTGTGATCAGCTGTAACCTGTGGAAAAAAAATCTGGTATAAAGTGTTCAATTTCTCTGCAGCGCCTCCGCAGGGGAAATAAAGCATTACACAGTTCTCATTGAAATCAATGAGGTACTCCTCTTTGTAGCCGCTCTTGCCAGTCAGGATATCTCCCCTCTCGATAATATTTGGGGAATGGAAAAGTGAGCAATTCCTTTAAGTAGAAGTTCCCTTATGTGATGATTCAATTATAAATTTATAAATGTAACTGCCAGCAGGATCTTTCCAAAAATAAAATATTAAAGGAACACCTTTAACAAAACAAGAATGCCAAAAAGAGAATCCCTGTTTCATGCTAAAAAAAAAAAAAAGATTATTAAGTTTCAACCATGGTCGGCCATTTTAGAAAGTTGAAGCCAAGTCTTCTGGTCACTCAGTCACCGGCTGTATACACTCGGCACATATCGTATTCCCTGCTGTAATCTGACTTCTTTATGTATTTCAGTCTTGATTATGTAACGCCTATATGTCTTAGATCACTAAACAAATGGAAGACCCCTATAGATGTAGGATTGTACACGATAGCCCTCACATACCGCAGGATCTGGGAATGGGAACGTCTCCTTTTCTTTCAATACAAGTCACAACCGGACATTAAATTTCATTTTTAAATAAAATATATCTATATCTCTAAAAAAAAATTAGATTTTTTACTAAAAAAAACTTACATCCAAAATCTACAAAAAAATTTATCTATTTAGAATTTCCCGAGCAGATTTATGACAAGGTAATGATTAGTCAGAGCACTTGGCAGAATAAGTTCCCGTTCCAGAGTCCATTATATATTCCTAAATGAGTCATACCTCTACTGTTGGAAGCCTGAGCTTGTCGGATGCTCCGGAGCCCTTCACCCCCACCCCCCCCCCCCTCGCCCGGGAGCCAACATTAAGCGGCAGTGGCATGCACGAGCTGTAGATCTTCCATGTAGCTCCTCACATTTAATAGCTCACAATGGCCAGTGACTAAATTACAACATTTTATGGCCATATTATAATTATACACACACAAGCGCATTTAAAATACCCAGCAGGGCAAAATAAAAAGCCGTGTTCAAAAATATAAATTTTTATGCGGAGACATTATGTGTGAAGTGCGGCCGAGTCTGTTATCAACATCGATGTGTCTGATTATTTCATTGTACAACTGACCTTTATTTCTACTTCCCGTAATAAAAATCTTTTTAAATGTTAACAAAACAGTAATTCATTGAGACTTTTTACGACTCATTTATCAGCCCCCTGGTTCAGCATATTCTTAGATTTCTCCATGACCGTCAATAAAATGTTGTGGTTTGTATACACCAGGATATTTACCACTCTCTGGGTGTTCTGGGCATCCAACGGAACATTTTTGTACCTTATGGGTACGTATTGGAGGTACGAATTGGAGGTCTGGTCCAAATTTCCCATCAAACAGGGTAGACTTGGGTTTGCTGTGGCTCCACTTTTTGTCTACACCAGTTTCTATACACGAGGTCGAACGTCTGTTCGGGTATGTTCACACGGCCTATTTTCAGACGTAATTCGGGCGTTTTACGCCTCGAATTACGCCTGAAAAGACGGCTCCATTACGTCTGCAAACATCTGCCCATTGCTTGCAATGGGTCTTACGATGTTCTCTTCAGACGAGGTGTATTTTTACGCGTCGCTGCCAAAAGACGGCGCGTAAAAAGACGCCCACGTCAAAGAAGTGCAGGACACGTTTTGGGACGTAATTGGAGCCGTTTTTCATTGACTCCATTGAAAACCAGCTCCAAATACGTTCGTAATGGACGCCGCGAAAAACGCACGCACTTGCAAAAACATCTGAAATTCAGGAGCTGTTTTCACCTGAAAACAGCGCCGTCATTTCAGATTTATTTTGTTAAGACGTGTGAACATACCCTTAGGGTATGTTCACACTACCTATTTTCGGCCATTTTTCGGGGCGTAAACGCCCGAAAAATCAGAAGCAGAACATCTGCAAACATCTGCCCATTGATTTCAATGGGAAAACAAAGTTCTGTTCCGACGGAGCAGGACATTTCTTGGGACGTTTTTGGAGCCATTTTCCATAGACTATTGAAAAAAGCTCCAAAAACGGCAGCGAAAAACGCAGCAAAAATCGCGAGTGGCACAAAAAACTTCTTAAAATCTGGAGCGGTTTTCTCTTGAAAACAGCTCCGTATTTTGAGATGTTTTTGACTCTGAATGTGAACATACCCTTAGGTGTAACTTGAAGCTCATGAAATGCAAAAATCTGTGACGGGCCTCTCCAAATATCACGTGTAATGTATAGTACTAGTCTCTTTATAAAGGGCAAAGAGAGCTTTTGGGCCTCAAGCTCCAGGGCCAGGTGCAATTGCAAATTGTGCACTCCGTACGGTTACACCCCTGGTCATGCGCCTCCAGCATCAAGGTGCACAAGGGTCTTTCCAAAAATAAATTGAAACATTGAGACTTTTGTAATGTTTCCATTGACAAATATTCTGCTAATAGAATAATCCCTATAAACAACGTTTGCCAAGTCTTTTTGAAGTTTTTTCTAAACGCTTTATTAGCCCTCATCTAGATTTCTTAGGGCTAGTTCATCCCCATACAATCTTAGGCTGGGTCCCCACGAGCATATTCGGTCCGTAAAGGACGGAACGTATTTTGGCCGCAAGTCCCGGACCGAACACACTGCAGGGAGCCGGGCTACTAGCATCATAGTTATCTACAAGTCCATAATATAGGCCCATAGGGACTCTATAGGTCGCTGTACACCGTAACAGCTTGAGAAATAGAAGAGTATTACGTTAAGTCATCGGTGTGACCATTAAAAAAATTATAATAAATGACCTCCATGAATTTCTGCATGGCCAAGGGTATGCAGCGAGGAGGCAGGGGTCCCTTAGCAAAATCAAAACGAGGTCCCCTAACTAATGCGCACCTTCTCCAACCTCCAAACAGAACACAGGGACCTGCAGACTTTTATGCTTCATGTGCTCTGTAAGATTAACCCAAATAGGTTAGAGCCGTTGCTTAGCAATAGGAGACGAAATCAGCAGGTGACCACTCAGGAGACCCTTACCCCTATGGAGACGGATCGTCACCTCCAGAAATGAGAAGCAGGACCTGTAAAAGGAAAAATCACTTTTTATAGCAGGGGGGGGGGGGGGTGTCCGGGACTTTTAGTCTTTCAGCATAGGGTACAGCAAGCACAGCATAGGGTACAGCAAGCACAGCATAGGGTACAGCAAGCACAGAACATATAATCAGATTTGGGGTTTTCGCAGTAAGTGCTACTTAGCTTTACCATGGCATTTTGGAGGCTGGCAGGACTTCTTCTATTCAGGATAAACTTCATGTTTCCAATATTAGCTGGAGAGCGGTGGGCATAAAATGTAGCGGGGAAACTATGTGTGATGCCCATTAATTTCTAGCTGTAAGGCAGCCATTCTCTGTGCCACAAGTCACTCTATGATTGCATTCAGAAGCTGCTGGAGGAATGAAATGTACTTTTTCATTTCTGGAGGAGGTAAATTAAATCTATCAACACATTTTACTTTTAAAGTAAAATAAATTTATTAAACAGTTTTACATTTTACAATTTAATTCCTTTACGACCAGGCCGTAAAGGGGTTGTCCCACCATTAAATATTATATTCATAGATCACCCCCAAAAAATTAACAATGTTTAACATTTACAGGTTGTTTAAAAAATTACCCAGTATGACTTTACTTACATAGTATAGCGCCACCTGGTGTTCAAAGTATATATCAATGTTCAAGTCCACCTACTGAGCTGCTCAGTGCTGGTGGATGTGCACGCTCAATCACTCTCCCTACTGCCAAGTCTCTGTATATTTACCATGCAGAGCAGCCAATAGAAATAGCTATCTGCCCTGCTTGTCAGGGAAGGAGCAGAGCCTCTGCAGTAGCATGGCAATTAAGCAAAAATAGATGGATATAATAGAAAGCGCTACTGATAGAAGTATTAGCAATATTGGTAATATCTTTAAAGATTTTTAATACAGGGCTACGCGTTTCAACACAGAACCTGTGTCTTCATAAGGCAGAAGATGTAGTAGTAATATGGCAGTACAACGGAGTAGACTCCTTTTGCAGGGAAAGTAGAAAGGGACTATATTGTCAGCTACCAGAGGGGGAAGAAGACTGATTATGGTCAGAGCCCCTCCCCCAGCAGTACAGATTTAGGCCGGATTCACACGAGGTCATTACGTCCGTAATTGACGGACGTATTTCGGCCGCAAGTCCCGGACCGAACACACTGCAGGGAGCCGGGCTCCTAGCATCATAGTTATGTACGATACTAGGAGTCCCTGCCTCGCTGCCAGACAACTGTCCCGTACTGAAAACATGATTACAATACGGGACAGTTGTCCGGCAGCGAGGCAGGGACTCCTAGCATCGTACATAACTATGATGCTAGGAGCCCGGCTCCCTGCACTGTATTCGGTCCGGTACTTGCGGCCGAAATACGTCCGTCAATTACGGACGTAATGACCTCGTGTGAATCCAGCCTAACAGCAGCACCATTAGGGACACAGGGAAGCATAAGATGACAAAAAGGGTATTTTTTTTTATGCTAGAAAACAGAAAATTGCTTTAAAATCAGCATTTCTGGACTTTTGGTATGAAAAGGATTCAAAGGACCAAAATTATTTGTCTGTTGTTGCCTCCCGGCATTCCGATGATCATAACTTTTTAACCAGTTATGGTAATGTAATAGTACAGGAGATCTCAGAGGATCTGCGCCGTACTTTATGGCTCTTTGAGCGCATGAGAACTGATACTGCATCCGCGCTATCAGGAGCAGGACCGTGGTTCATCGCAGCATACAAGGGGAATACAAAGGGGGGAACCCCTGTGATCATGTCACAAGGATGCCCTATGACACAGTCTTTACCTATACCATACATGGGTAAACAGCCCAGAATCCATTGAAGGACTCTAGAGCGGTCTGTCTATGATGCTTTTTGTTAGGGTATAAGCCATAAAAACAGCCTGTGTACTTTGTTGTACCTATAGTACACATACTTGTAAAAAAAAAATTATGGGAGTAAAAATTTTGTTACTAAAAAGAACTGGGAAAAAAAAACAAAAAAAAAACAAAACTTTATAATAAATATAGTGGTTACACAAAAAATAAGACAAATTTGGTATCACCATATCTGTGACAACCCGTTGTATAAATTTATTATTTAAAGGTAATTGGTAAATGGTTTAAAAAAAAGAGAAAAATCACTTTTTGCATTTCCATCAAAATATAATATAATTACTGACATATATGTACCCAACAAAGGTATCACAACAAAAGTACAACCAGTACGCACAAAATAAAGCCTCAAAATTATCCCTTACACTGAGAAAGAGAGGGTCCTCCCTTTGCCCCTGTACTGTTTAGCCTTTAAAGTGCTTGTCCGGCTACAGAAAAACATGGTTGATACTTTATCTTACAAAAACAGCACCACCCCTGTCCACGGGTCTAGCGTGGTATTGCAGCTCAGCCCTATTCACTTTAATAGAGCTGAGCTGCAATACCAGATACAACCCATAGACAGGGGTGGCGCTGTTGTCAGAAAAAATCAGCCATGTTTTTCTAATCATGTACAACGACTTGGGGTATGGTCAGCCCAGGGCTCTGCTTTAAGAATTCCTGTTAGGGCATAGTTTAGGTTGGTCTTAAAAGCTGCCCAGGCATAACCCACTCACATAAAAGGAAAAATGATAATACATTGAAAAAAACGGAATAAAAAAAAAAATGCTAAAAAGGCTTTCATAGAAACACGATTTTTCAGTTCCAATTACAGCTCAAATGTTTCAATTCTCCTGGAATATTACATGACAACAATTAATTACAACATTGCCCCCGTCAGTAATATTATAGAGTTCCCACCAAACCTTCCGTACAATACATTAGAAATAATTGGTTTAATTTTAATGATGACTTCTTTGGAATGGGCCATTCAGCAGATTCATTAGCTCAGCTGTGGCAAACTTTGCATAATTAAAATGTATGCAAATGTAATATATTCATTATTTGGGTATTTGTTATTGAAATGCATAATAACGGAGTTCTGGTCATTATTTAAAGAGACGGCGCAGGGAAGAGAGCGTCAGTGGGTGCCATGAATATTAGTGTCTTAGATCGCAGAGTCTATGCCTTTAAGATATGTGTTCAGATAAAAGATCCAATTTATTTATGGACTGGTTCATTTAGTACCTTTTGGCCTGAACGGATGATAGACGGGTCTTGTATCAGAAAACCTACGCTGCCAATAATCTCAGAAAGGTTTTATTTTGCAGTTTATAAAAAATGACAGAAGAGAAAAATTCAATTCGCTGCCCTGGACCTCCATCCAAATACCTTGGCCAAGGCAGAGAGATGGTGAACATGACTCGTTTCGAGGGAAAACTGACTCGTTTCAGCCGTTTTTTATGCATCAAGCGTTTTTTTGGAGCTGTTTTTCTATTGACCCAATGAAAAACGGCTCCAAAAACGGTGTAAGAAGTGACATGCACTTTTTTTACGGGGTGTTTTTTACGTTTGTAAAAACGGCGTAAAAAAAACCGCCCCGTGGGAACTAAATGCCATTTTTCTCACTGAAATCAATGTTTTCTCCTGAAAACAGCTCCGTAATTTCAGACGTATTTTGTGCTTTCGTGTGAACATACCCTAAGTTTTTTGAGCAACTCGCGTTTTTTGCGGCCGTTCTTGGAGCTGTTTTCAATAGAGTCTATGAAAAACGGCTCCAAAAACGTCCCAAGAAGTGTCCTGCACTTCTTTTGACGAGCCGTCATTTTACGCGCCGTATTTTGACAGCGACGCGTAAAATTAAGGCTCGTGGGAACAGAACACCGTAAAACCCATTGAAAGCAATGGGCAGATGTTTGTAGGCGTATTAGGAGCGTTTTTCAGGCGTAATTCGAGCGTAAAATGCCCGAATTACGTCTGAAAATAGGCCGTGTGAACAAACCCTTACTCTAAACACGGTTATATACCACTGAAACCAGAGATGGCATCACTGATCCTTTGTCAGGATCAAATAACTAGTAGAACTGGACAATATTACAGGGCATTCTGGGAGTTGCAGTTTTGCGACAGCTGGAGAGCCCCGGATTGGTGACCAATGATCTATAGTATTGGAACCATTTATCATGAGCTACAAGTTACAGTATTTAAAGAGGCTCTGTCACCAGATTATAAGAGCCCTACATAATGTGATTGGCGCTGTAATGTAGATAACAGCAGTGGTTTTTATTTTGAAAAACAATCAATTTTGAGCAAGTTTAGATTTATGCTAATTAGTTTCTTAATAGACAACTGGGCGTTTTTCACCTTTTGACCAAGTGGGCGTTGTACAGAGAAGTGACCAATCAGCGTCAAACACTTCTCTCCATTCATTTTTAGCAGTACTCGCAACACAGCGTGATCTCGCGAGATCATGCTGTGCTGTCACTTACTCACACAGTAACTTTACCGAAGTCTCTTGAGAGTGAAATCGACACCAGCCAGGACGCGATGTCTATTCACAATCCCAACACTTCAGTAAAGTTACTATGTAAGTGACAGCACAACATGATCTCACGAGATCACGCTGTGTTGCGAGTACTGCTAAAAATGAATGGAGAGAAGTGTATGACACTCATTGGTCGCTGATTGGTCAGCGTCATACACTTCTCTTTACAACCAGTTGGTAAAAAGTAAAAACACGCCCAGTTGTCGATTAAGAAACTAAATTAGCATAAATCTAAAATTGTTCATAACTTGCTCAAAAATTATAGCTTTTCAAAATAAAAACCACTGCTGCTATCTACATTCCAGCGCCGATCAGATTATACAGGAGAGAGGGCATTTATAATGTGGTGACTGAGCCGCTTTAAAGGACAGAACAGACCAGTTTTTATATAGGGTTTTATATAGGGTTATAGCCGCCAGCTAATAAACAATCCCACTGCACGCCGCACATGTAAAAAAAAAAAAAGTGTAATTAGCATTTTCATTTTCAATCCTTAGGGTGTGTTCACACGCAGTGTTTTTAGGCGTATTTCGTGGCGTTTACGCCTCGAAAAACGCCTGAAAAAAACAGAAACTGAACGCCTACAAACATCTGCCCATTGAAATCAATGAGAAATACAGCATTTAGTTCATACGGGCGTCTTTTTACGCCGCGGTTTTAAAAAACAGAGCGTAAAACGACACTCCATAAAAAGAAGCAGCATGTCACTTCTTGAGGTGTTTTTTGGAGCTGATTTTCCATTGAACACTATGAAAAACGCCTCAAAAGAAGCTCCAAATTAAAAGAAGCTTAATTTTAATTTCTCTGAAAACAGCTCCATATTTTCAGACGTTTTTTAGTAAGCGTGTGAACATACCCTTAGGGTATGTGCACACACACTAATTACGTCCGTAATTGACGGACGTATTTCGGCCGCAAGTCCTGGGCCGAACACAGTGGAGGGAGCCGGGCTCCTAGCATCATAGTTATGTACGATGCTAGGAGTCCCTGCCTCGCTGCAGGACAACTGTCCCGTACTGTAATCATGTTTTCAGTATGGGACAGTTGTCCTGCAGAGAGGCAGGGACTTCTAGCATCGTACATAAGTATGATGCTAGGAGCCCGGCTCCCTGCAGTGTGTTCGGTCCGGGACTTGCGGCCGAAATACGTCCGTCAATTACGGACGTAATTAGTGTGTGTGCACATACCCTTATTAGTGTTTTTGAGACGTTTTAGAATTACATGCACAAGTTTATGTGTATCAGATGGTGGATCTTTGTCTCCACCTACTGGTCATATGTATCAATGCCTAACAAATGTCACCTACCTTTTACAATAGGTTAAAAATGCAATAGGTCCCAAAGGTTGGTAATAAAATAAAATAAAAAATCAATGCTGGATTTTCCTATTGGCAGCCCTACTGGCAGGGTACATTTCCCTGAGGAGCAGTCATTGGGTGCTGCCGCTTATTCCAAACGCCAATAAGAAAACTCTCAGCTATCTTCTTATTCTATATGATATGGATACTAGGACTTGTACTATTATTATATGGTTGGTACTATTATTCGGGACTGTATGTTGGTTGTTTGGTACTACTGTATATGGCACTACTATGTGGGCACTGTAGGAGGTATTATTTGGGCATATCTGTTATATGCACGCAGTAGAGTGACATTAATTGGGCATGGTATAGCACTGTGGACAATGTATGGACTAATATTTCGGTACTGTATGGATATATTATTTTGTCATTGTATTATGTGGGCACTAGGTGGAAGCGCCACACTTCTGCGCAGGTTCTGCCTGGTATTGCAGCTCAGCCCAAATCACTTCAATGGAGCGGACCTGACACAAAAGGTGGACAGGTGTGGTGTGGTTTCTGGAAGAAAGTTGTCATGTTTTTAGGACTTTGCCCCTTTCACACTGCGTTTATGTTCTCCATTAGACATATACGCCGGAAAAATCTCTCGACTTAAAGTGGTATCCGTCACCCATAGACTATACTGGGATCCCTAAAACGGATACATCATGAACTTGTCATGGCGTATCTGTAAAACGGATATAATAATGGCCTACGGGTGACAGATGACAGTGTGAGGTATTGGTCACGCATAGGCTGTAATGACATCCGTTTAACGTATGCATCATAAAAAGCCATTGAAAAAGCTCATGACGTACATGTTAAACAGACGCCGGTGGCGTACGTCATACAGTGCCATCCATCAGCCGCAAGCTGCCAAGTTAAACAAAAAAATTATACTGCGCGGTATACGTTTATTCTGCGGGAATTCTCTGGATAGACCATAAACCTCTGCTATTCTATCCAGCAAAAAAAATAAAAAAAGGCATCCCCTGACGCGTTCCGCCTCCCTCGGTATAGTGGGAGCCTATGGGGACATAAACGCATGCTTTAACCTTTCCATTCACATCAATGGGAAAACGCATTCTAGTTCATAATTAGGAATTAGGTGCCGAAAACGCGCCTAATTCCCATAGTCAATCAGAGCCCTAATTACGCGCCCAAAAAAAACACACACAGACAACGCGACAAAAACGCAGCAAAAAAGGCATAAAAAACACCTGTACTTTTAAAAGCGCTTTGCAAAAACGCTAGCGTTTTTTACATGTTTACACGTTTGTTTTTTTTGGGCGCCGTATGAACAGGGCCTTATTCCTGAAGGTCATAACGTGGCCATATTTTAGCACCCGCATTACGGCTGCAAGAACCCGGACTCCACATGGTTTAATTAAACTGAACCTAGATCATCGTAGAACCCTATGGTCATCTAAGTTCAGTTTACTTGGCCGTGATATGGTCACCCTGACAAAGTAACGGATAGAGGCGCTCCTCATAGCAATCACTCAGCTGTCTGCCGATCGGAAAATTAATTATTGTAATATGTTAACATTGTGTCAGGGTGAGAGCACGACATATACGTACAAGCTTTGTAACGTTGCTTCCACACGTGTATGTCAATTTGGATTTTAGGTTTATTTTTAGTAAAGAAATTGTAATACGGATGGTGGCCTGTAGATGGTGCCAAAACAAAGTAAACTAATGAAAATGTATGAACTGACTGTTAGGCCCTGTTTACACAGAGTTTTTTGCAGAAATTCCTTCAGGAATTTTGGAGGCAGATTTTGACCTGCCTGCACGCTGTTTGCTGCGTTTTTCGCAGAGTTCTTTTGCCCGCGGCTATTGAGCAAAAATCAGGTGTTTTTGTCAATGTTTCCGACACGGTTTCCGCATCAAAAACAGCGCCAAAATACTCTGCGTGAACATCCCTTAAGCTGCAAGCACACATTGCGTATTTTGCAGTGGGAAAATACGCACCAAAACTGCAGCAATACGCAGGAAATTCACAGGTAAAAACCCGCTCCTAATCATGTTTTTCGGCGCGTTTTCATGCTGCAGATTTTGGTGCGATTTTCCTTAGCACTAGGGCAGATACAATTCGCAAGTGGAAACGCAAGATAAATTGACATGCTGCGGATTTTAAAATCTGCACCGCAGGTCAATTTACATGCAAAAAATTACCGCAGCGTGTACATTGGATCGGCGCATTCATGCCTGGCCCCGTACTATATGTGACGCGTGCGCGTGTCCCTGCTCTTCACTCGGCGCATGCGCAGTACGATCTTTCTGCTCGACGTTGTAATGGGCAGTACTGCGCATGCGACGAATAAAGAGCAGGGATGCTGCGCATGTGCAGTACTGCCGATTAGAGCTTCGAGCAGAAAGATGGTACTGCGCATGCGCCGAGTGAAGAGCAGGGACACGTGCGCGTTACAGATAGTACGGGGCCAGGCATTAATGTGCCGATTACGCTGACTGGCCCCTGTCAATCAACGTAAGAAGGGAGGGAGGGGGGGGGGTTGAAATTGGGAACGACGTCGGAGCATTTAGGTGCAATGGTGACGCCCTCATTGCACCTAAATGCTCATTAGCATAAAGTTAATAAAACAGATTTCTCTACGAAGGAGGCAGGAAGCAGAAAATTAAAATCAAACGTTAGAAGCCGGAGAGTCTCCTCTACCACACCCTGGTACAAGTTTAATACGGACATTCTGGTGACAGACCCCCTTTAAGGCTGTTTCCATCACCATTGATTTCAATGGTGACTGATTGGGTGGCAATGGTTTCAGTTTGTCTCCGTTGTGCAAGGGTTCCGTCGTTTTGACGGGGTGAATACCGTAGTCGACGGTAGTTTCAACGTCATACCAGGAGGCTGGACTGCACAGAGGGCCACGTCGCCATGACTACCGCACGGGGTATGTATAAAGGGTTTTTCGGGTATTTTACCGCTGTTTTCCGCAGCTGACATTGCGCCTGATAAACTGCACTGCAATTTGGTGCGGTTTTTAGGCAGGCATTCTGTCCTGTGTGAACATGACCTAGGAGCTGTAATGGCTGTAAATCTCCCCATTTTATCTCCATATCGTTTCTAAGTCGACATTCAGTGCTAAATCATTTCTTAATATATCATTACAGCGATCAGAGCTCCATTTCCTGACACACAGTTCCGAATCCCCTGCACAGACAGAGGTAAATAACATTTTAGCTGCTTGTAGCTGCCACTAAGTCGACCACAGGAGCTCAGCGTCTTCTCACACTGCGCTTGCAGTATATGTTTACCGTATACACCGGAGGCTGTGACATCTGTCCCCCATAGGGTCTCATTGGAAAAATACTATTATAATATATTCATTTTTCTAGTGGAATGAAGTGAAACTCGCTGTGCTACGCTGTTTTTGGACAGGCGAGGTGGGGGGGGGGGGGGATTAGACTTCGTTCACATCTGCGTTGTGCCTTCCGTTCTAGCGGATCCGCCAGAGGACAAGAACGGAAGTAAACGTTGAAAAACAAAACCCATTAATTTCAATGGGTTTTTGGAGTGAATCAGTTGTGCTCCGGCTCCGTTCCGTCAGGTTTCCGTTCTTTTGACTGAAGAAATACCGTAGTCTGCTGCGCTATTGTTTCCATCAAAAACCTGACGGAAAGGACCTTTCCGGTGTTTTTTTTTACATTGAAGTCAATGGATGACGGATACAAGCTGATATGCCATCCGTTTGTATCAGTTATGCATTACGTTTAAAGGATCCGTTTTTTTCTGCACATGCGCAGACTAAGGCCTCATACACGCGACCGTAGCCATGTGCACGGCCGTGATTTTCGGGTCGACCGGCAGCGGACTGTCAGCCGCAAGCCGCCCGCATATCGCGGGCCATTATTTACAATGAGCTTGGACCGCAGAACACGACCGTAATAAGACATGCCCGTTCTTTCTGCGGTCCGGGCTCCCGGGCCATGCACGGACCGTGAAAATCACACATCCAGTAGTTCCAGGTGCACTTTCTCTTACACCTGGACACGTGACTTTGTTTGGTCTTGTAATTGTTTAATAGATGATGTGTAAAGTGGTTTTATTGCATTCCCCTGGGCGTGACTCCGGCAGAAGCACCTGTGCGGCCGGTCACACCTTGATCATTGAAGTGCAAGTGACTCCATGTTATTATGTCGTGTTCTGCTTCACTTTCTCATCAAGGACGGTGCGCTAGAACATCAAAGCCCAACCAAACCCATCCAGAGTCAGACTGGTCCATCAGGGGTGCCTGGAGAATGGCGAATCGAGCCATCAAGGCAGGATGTGTAACAGAGGACGGCGCCATCTGAAGAGAAAGGTGGAATGGATAACTTTCTGCTGGGGGATATTTCACAATGAAATATTAGTCCTAGACTGCCGTAGAACTCGCACGTGTTCTGTGTTGTTGTTTTCGTTTTTATAGTTGGTGCTTCGTTGCAAAATGCTCAAAAACTAAAACCAAAAAATAAAATAAAATGGAAATATTTGTGCGAGTTACATAGTTATGCATTTGTAAAGGCTACGTGTTTCATTGAGATCAAAAACTTCCTGCATAATACTTTTTCCCTTGTGCCCACACTCATCCTGGCCGCAGTTTCCTTTTCAGGCGGTTCTACAAACTGCATGCAATGATGTGTGCCCCCTACTGATGAAATGTGAAATTACATTGGAGCTCCAGTGTCTCTACATCCCTGCTGCCTGGATTAGTCCTGTATTGCTGTGCCCACCCTCCTCTGAGAGAAATCCAGGTGCGTGTGTGTGTGTCATACATTCAGAATTTGACAGCTGTTGCACGAATCACGCAGTTCGCACGGAAGTGCTTCCGTGCGACATGCGTGGTTATCACGCACCCATTGACTTCAATGGGTGCGTGATGCGCGAAAAACGGCGAAATATAGAACATGTTGCGAGTTTTACGCAGCGGACTCACGCCGCACAAAACTCACGGACTGTCTGTACTGCCCCATAGACTATTATAGGTCCGTGCGACCCGCGTGAAAAGCACGCGCGTCGCACGGACGTATATCACGGTCGTGTAAATAATGCCTTAAACAAATATTATCCACAGGCTGCTGAACATTTTGTAGATGGAAAATCAGAGCACGCCGCGGATTTTCAGAACTGCGGATTCCAAATTTTTTCAACGTAGAAGGGGTGAAATCCGCAGCAAAATCCACAAGTAACGTGCAGATTTTGGTACAGAAATGGAGGACACGCCGCAGAAAATCTGCAACATTTCCGTTCTGTGTGAATCCAGCCTAAGGTCCCCCCATAGATCTGCAGTAGATCTTTTATTTTTCATCTTTCTGTTGATTTTGTTATGGAAGGAAAGCACAAAAAACACCATAAATAAGACGATGATTTCATTGTTTTGGGTTGTGACCGTTATAGGGACACCATATAACTTATTTATTGTTTTGAGGCGTTTATTCTATAAAGGGTTTTTTATGGGGTTTTTTCTGTAGAAAAGGTTTACTGTGTATTTTTTGCCAACTATATCTATATTTTTTTACGTCTTTTTCAGTTGTTTTTTTTAGTCATAATGTATTGACAAATCTCTATATCACAGTAGATCGTGCCTGTGCAGAGAAATCGGTTACGGCATACCTAAAGCTACGAGGCATTGTTATAGGACAGCCATGGGACCTTACTCATGTATAAAACGGTGAACCCCAGCAGTCTCGTCACCGATCTACACAGAAGAGTAACATTTATTTACACTCCTTAGATGCTGCGATCAATATTGATCACGGGATCCAAAAGGGTTAAACAACTGGGATGTTTCGTTTCTCCGATGCCGCCTGGATAAAAGTATGTGCCGCTCTTTACCTACGAGAATCCTGGGCAATGACGGGACTGCATTAGCATTGAGTACTGAAATTATTTACGTCAATTCCGTACAAAGACTATTTGGGAAGGAATCATTTCCCTACGCACACCTCACTTCCTGTGTTTTAACTTTATGATTTAAAGAAAACAGATGGCCATTAAAAATAATAATAATATTACAAAGGTGCAGGGGCAGACTCATACCTTCCAAATGGCCCAGACTTTAAATGGACAGGGTTATGCAAATGTACCCAAATATAGGCTTCCTGGGTGTAGCGGGGGCGGGGCTTAACAGTTTCTAATAAATGGGAATTCAAATGTTGGGAGCTATGACTAACTATTAAGACAGAGGGGCACTGCCTAAGGGCCCACAGTGTCCGGGTGACCCACAGCCCTCACCTAGAAACTGCACCTCATGTCTATATGGGGGTATGGAGCTCTGTTATATGTGGGGCCCAATTAGGATTATTTGGGCCCCACAATGCAGCCCCCACTAGGTTTATATGGCTTCTAATGAAGCTACGTAAAGCCATATACAGCGACATCCTCCAGAATATATCATTGAACTCTATGAAGGGTGCGAAGCTGTAATATCAGACAATACCAATAGACAAGCGTGGCGCTGTTTTTGGGAAAAAATATTTTTAAATCTCACCCAATTTAAGCAGCATGACTATGACGTATTGTACCAGGAAACACTTGACACAACAGACTCAAAAAGGGAACCATCTTATAGACGCATGTCCATATGTGCCAGACTCCGGTCATGTGCATGGCGCTCGGTGACTCAGCAGAAGTTTTCCGGGGACCTGTAAACATATGATGACTTCGTGCTGCAAAACGCTGTAGTGAGAAGTGTCACTATTCATTAAAAGCAATTACCCGGCCTTCACACAGGAACAAGATGTGAACAATTACATACCTTACACCTCACACAGCTGCATTGTGGGAATACATGAAGAGCAACGTCCAGGTGTAAACGTAGGAGCCGTAAAATTCAGCAACAAAGTAATGTGAGTGATCACAGAATGTAGGCAGACATTTTCTTAAAGGGGTTGTCCTATATGGGCTACTCCTGTCCCTATACCGTATTATAGGGTAAAGTCTTAGGGGATCCCGCTCTGAGTGGCCACGGGTCATCCATTCATCTCAGCCACTGCAATGGAAACCCCATGCTTCTTCTAGTGATTGACGTGGGTTATAGAAGCCGGACCCATAACAACCAGTTGATCTCTGGGGCGTCTTCCTATGCAGAAAGGGTTGTCCAAACCTTACAGTTGTATAGGGCCATGTGATGCCATTCTGTGTACAAACACCCATTAAAAAAGTACCTAATTGGAAGCATTATACATTATGGTGCCCAAAAACATCTTCATACAGTTGCTTAAAGTGCAATTAAACTTTCAGAAAACGTTTGACATGTCAGAAGTTTTGATCGCTGGGGGTTGGATCACTGAGACCCCCACTGATCGCCAAAACTAACCAGCAAAGGCGCTCGGAAGAGCGCCGAGCCACTTAGTTTCTGATCGGCTTTCTTTGGAAAACCAAGCAGTAGTTGTAGAATCATAGACTTTCTATTGAGTCCGTACATCGTTAGCTTGGTTTTCCAAGAAAAGCAGAGGAGAAGCCAAGCGGCTCAGCGCTCACACGAGCGCTTCTGCCGCTTTGTTTTAGCGATCGGTGGTGGTCTCAGTGCTCGGACCTCCACCGATCAAAACTTCTGACATGTCACTATGACATGTTACCCTTTAAAAATCAATGTGGTATTGCAACAACCATACGCTGCAAAAATAATACACTGTACAGTGCCTAAGTAGCAGTGCCACACAATGCGACTAGTAACTAAATGCTACCATATAGTACACAAATAATAGTAACATACAGTTAACACATAACCGCTCCATATATATAGTGCACAGTAATCCAAGAACAGCGCTATACAATGTCTGAATAACACTAGTATACAATTACTGCTAAGGACTCCTGGTGGTCGCAAGCCTTGGGTTTCAGGCCAGATAACTAGCTGTATACATGCATATGCAGTTAGCTCCCCCTAATGGTGGCTGCATTCATTGTATTACTTATCAAGTCAAACAGAGAACTCCATTTCTGATATGTTATGAAATTAACCTCTACAGACATTTAGGGCTAAAATAAAATGGTTGCCATTAATTTTAATAAAGGTGCATGATTGGGGGCCATTATAAGTTTTGCTATGAGACCCTATAATATTATATATATATATATATTTCTAATCTCTGCAGGAGGTAAAATGCTCATCATGTTGGATGTCATCCAGCTTTCTCAGAAACAGATATATCTGGCTGAATACAATAGGTTGCCAGATTCCAAAATTGAGGAAACCATTGACTATTTTTATTTGATCTGGCAAATAATGTGAAGACCTAAGTATTGCTCCATCTATATCGGCTAGTTAACATTCCCAGCCCTCATAATCTCAACCTGGAAAACAAATACATCACGAATACAAACTCCAGTCTGTGACTACTGCAAACATTGTGCTGATCAGATAAGGACAGGACGGAAAAAAGGAAGGTAGTGTCTGCCGTGTATCCGACTTTATATGAGTGGCAGAAAAAACTAGATCTTAAAGGCTACGTACACCTTTGAAATCGTGTGTATATATATATATATATATATATACACACACACATATATACATACACACACACACACACACACACACACACACGTGTTTTGTGCAACTATCTAAATACTTATTAAAAAATATTTTTACTTTTTGAGATACAGCTGCTTTGTATCCCGTATACAGAGTAGCTGTATCGTGAGCGGAGACCTGTATCCGTCAGGTCAGCGGCACTAACGGGTTTAGAGACAGCGGGTCCTGCGTGACTGACATGCAGGATTGAGCAGTTACCGATCACATCTAAATTCATAACTTAGATGTGATCGATAACAGCTCGATCACGCAGGACTTGCTTTCACTGAACCCGTCAGTGCCGCTGACCTGAAGGATACAGGTCTCAGCTCACAATACAGGTCATATTTCTATGTGTATGATCATGAAATACTGTAGCGCTTTGCTCTGGAAATCGACCTAGATATTTTAGCTAGTGACTCTACATCTAATGCTTATAGCCAGCTTTAGTAAGAAGGTCTATACATGAACCAGTCAAGAAAAATATGTGTGTGCTCAAAAAACATGTAAAAATAAGAATTGCATTACACAGTACAATTAAAAGGCGGAGTAAATTTTTGCCAGCAATGTATTGTATTGCTCCAATGCCTCTAAAATAAAAAATTAACCCACTTTGCAAATAGTCTTGATTAAAAATATTCTATTTTGTGTATACAGCTGCTATGCAAACCTCTGCATCTCTATGGTTACAGACTACAAACAAACCCTTTGTAGTCTGATCCTGCATTCATTAGTCCACTCCCTTGGACAGGTGGTCATGTGAGGTAAAAGGTGGATATATCAATGGTCAACTTTCCACCTCAACTGGATAGGACCGGCACGGCCACCACACCTCAGTACATTCTTGTGACATTCCTGTGTTTGCCAGGAGGAATGTTCCTCAGGAAATACTGGTGTAGGTCGGAGTCGCATGACAACAATCTTAATAGTGACAGGATCAAATATTTAGCAGATAATGTTTATATGTACCAAAGTTTATTTAGGTGTAAATATTAATGGCAATATGGGATTATGTTCGGATGCATTTATATGGGTATTGGACATTATATACACGTATTACAGCAACAACATACATATCCATGGTAGTGTTTGTGTATCCCGGGTTTGGTGTTGGGTATGTCCGGAGTTGTGATGGAATACACAGCGAGCCGATCATTATTACCCATAAAACCAGTTCCTATGTGTAAAATCCCAAGAAACAAAATCAGACTTGTTGGTGGTTGCTTGGGGACAAGTCATAAATGTCAGAATGAAAGGATGACATATTCCAACTTTTCTTGTTTGGATATATACAATATTCCATCAGAAATGTACAATTATCTAATGGTGTGACCAATCAGGACGGGCCACATTATAGTCAATGACTACAATGCGGATAAAAAGAGGGTCCAAGGAGGAGATAAGAAGAATCATAAGGGAAAAGGAAGGAGAAGCAACACCACACCGCTATGTAGGAAAAGACCGATGGACAGTAGATATGATCATATCCAGTGGCCTAACTACTGCTGTATGAGCCATAGCGGCTGCTACAGCACCCGTGGCATAAGGGGGCCCATGCCGCCTGCCGGCACGAGCCCTCATGAGCCCGGTGTCGCCGGTAGCAGCCACCATGGCTGCTACAGCGGTAGCGACGCCACATTCAATAGTAGCTATGTCCTTAAGATGCAGATACTATTGAACACTATGACCGAGCAGGGAGGTGTCTCTCTGCTCTGCCATATACTAGGCTTGAGGCAGTTCGGCCTGGAGGCTATCAGGCGCAGGGACAGGATCCCTGCGCAGGCCCGCATGATGACATCACTGGATCATACCGGCCTACGCAAGGATCTTGTCAGCGCTGTGGAGCAGCTCTGTTCGTCGCGGGAACGGGGCCTTGGTGAGTACAATTTTTTTGTTTTATTTGTTTGGGGGGCTGTATAGCACTATCTACAAGCGGGAGGTGGGGGACACTATCTACAGGGGGAGCTGTCTACAAGGGGGATTGTGTGTGGCACCGAGGGGAGGGGGCGCAGTCAAAAGTTTGCTATGGGGCCCAGTCTTTCTTAGTTATATCATATGATTTGACTTGTAGTATTGTGCACATGTATATTTATATGTCTTTTGTATATTTTTGTTCGTTTATTTTATGTTGGGGTTTCTGTAATGTCTTATGTATTGTTTTAAAAGCATGCTATATTGGAAACCTTTTAGGGAGACATAGAAACGTTTACCGTGTGATCTAAGACTTTTGGATGTTATGACTAATAAAGATGTTGATTGGAGTAATTGACATGGGTCCAAATCCTTATTATCCAGATACAGCTGTAGGTATTCATGTGTATTAAGCAAAGGAATACAAACATCTATAAACTCGGGTATCAATAGACATGAGGTCTGTGATGGAGCCGATAAGAAGCAATAACCTATGATAAAAAAAATGGATAATCAGAAATTTAAAAAAAATGATATACACTACATGTACAAAAGTATTGGGACACCTACACATTAGACCTACAGGAGCTTTTATGACATCTAAATCCGTAGGCCTCAATATGGAGCTGGTCACCCCTTTGCAGATAAAACAGTTTCCACTCTTCTGAGAAGGCTTTCTACAGGATTTTGGGGTATCTGTGGGAATTTTTGCCTATTCAGCCAGAAGAGCACTTGTGAGGTCAGAAACTGATGGAGGAGACGGCCTCACTCACAATCTCCGTTCTAGTTTATCCCAAAGGTGTTGGATGAAGTAGAGGTCAGGGCTCTGTGCGGGCCAGTGAAATTCTTCCACACCAAACTAATCCAACCAACTATGTCTTTATACACTGGGGCACAGTCATGCTGGAACAGAAAAGGGCCAAACCCAAAACTGTTCCCACATAGTTGGAAGCTACATTTGGCTAACACCTTGGCATGCCAAAGCATTCAGATTTCCCTTCACTGGAACTAAGAGGCCTGGGCCCCCTTAAAAACACCCCATAGCATTACCCCTCCTCCACCAGACTTTACAGCTGGCACAATGCAGTCAGGCCAGTAACACTCTCCTAGCATTCACCAAACTCACACTCGTCCGTCAGGGCTTTGGTGTGACTGCAATCTCGGCCCCCTTATAGTTACCCATGTAACCAGTGGTGTGTCTGTAAACCAGTTTAGTTTGGTTGAATACTCCTTCGCAATTGTTTTTGCGAATCTGCTCTATTAATGGTAGAGACCACAGCCATGGCAAGGAAGGAATAGGGGAACCAATGCCAACAAAGGGATTTGAGAAGAGATGAGCAGGAGGAACAAATGCCAGGCCCACCTATCTTTGGAGTTGGGATTTGGTGGTGCGGGTCAGGTAGGGGGCCTCCATTTACATTTCTACTATGGGGCTCCTACTCCATGCATAATCCCGGTTGAGAGAAAAACAATGGCTGCCAACAGGTTTCAATATCTAGCCCTAAATGGAGAAGAATCTCAAAGCTGTTCAAGGATATATTCCTTAAGACATTGCATCTGTCATTTGTGGGAGATCTGGGCGTTCGATGGGGTTGATCAATGACAATTATTATATAGGTAATGTTATGCCGATCTAATTTGATTAGAGTTGAACACAGTTTTAAAGGTTATAATTTCTCTTTAAATAGAAACAGGGCACAAGCTGTAACTATGGCAGCCGTGCCAGTCTTACATAATCTGAACAGGCAGCTAGTGTTTTAACAGTTCTTTCAGAATTCCCATTTCCCTGTGTATCTGGAAGAATGGAAGCCTGTTCTGTCAGACAAAAAGGTAGTGTTTTATAGTTAGCCCCTATATAATTCACGTCTGGCATAGGAGTGTAGGGTATTGTTGTTGTTGCGGTCAGTGTTGTTTCAGTTTTGCCATGTGATTGTTTACCCAGAAGTTTATCAGGTTTTTTTGTTTTGCAATATATTTATTGCTGTCAAGTTTAGAAACCTCATTTTCAAATACCCTATTAGGGGATTCTAAGTTAATAGAAGAACTACAAAGAGTGTCTCTCACTCTGGAGGACCCAACCTGTCCACGCATGACACGCACAGAACTTGGATTTCAATGAGATCAGTGTAATGCTTCATTTCTCCTGTGGTGGCACTGCAGGAAAATTGAGCACTTGCTGCCAGGTTCCCCACAGATTATTTATTTATTGGTTGGGGGTTCCAGCAGCAGAACACCCCGTGATCAGAGTATTGATGGGGGGACCCGTCTATTAAAATGGGATTGTCCAGAGTATAAAAACTCAAATGTTTGTGGTCTCCCATCTGCCTTCTATTCGCATACACTGAACTAAGAGGTCTGCATTTTTATTTTTTAATCAATTGACCCTCTGCCGTGTCTGCAATCATAGATCAACATGATAAACCACACCCCTTTATCTAAGCCACACCTCCTAAAAAATTCACATATAGAGGGGGCTGGAGGGAAAAGGCCACCTGTTGTCTTTATTTGATTTCTACTAGAGCATGAAGATATATAGGTTTTATATACTCTGATTAGGTATTTTAGCATAACCACAGTTGACATTCTAGCCGGACCCTGATTAAAACTTGTAAGTACGGCTATTCCCACCCTCAAAGCGATCAATCAGCAAATGTGGGTGGGAATAGCCGGACTCACAGGCACAATCTAGGAGTCCGGCTAGAATTTAAAGGGTTGTGTGAGATTAGAAAAAGGTTCTGGTTTTCTTCAAGCGGCTGTGTCTGGTATGCTAGCTCAGCCCCAAGTGAGTGCTGCAATACCAGACACAGCCATTGTACAAGGGTGGGGCTGTTTCTGGGGGGGGGGGGGGGGGGGAGAAGCAGCTCTTTTTTTTTTTTTTTTTTTTAACTCTCATAAATCCCTTAAATTGTATTCAGGCTAAATATATTTACTATATGTCTTTATCTTTAGCTGTATTTCCTCTATCCCCTGCTGCCCTCAGATAGGATTGCTGACTGGGCCACTTTAAACTCTCTGTACAAAGGCCGAAATAGGGGGAAATTTAGAGCACTGATGACAGTGACATAATTCTGGAAAATCTTCATTAATGACTCGTTCTTGGTTTTATAACAAAATAAAATAGGAGTCCTCTGATTGGACAGCTAGAGCCCAAGGATAGGTTGATGTTTTACCAGCAGTGAGATATCTGCCCATCGACGTCCTTTCTTGAAATCCGTTAAGGTCAGAAAATCATCTAAAGTTAACATTTTCAGCCATTTCAGTCTACACGCATAAGCTTGGCAGAGACTTCCCACTCACTGGGAATGACAATTATTTAAAGGGTAATACAAATAATAAAATACTGACACCATATTATTCCCTCTTTTTTTCATCGCTCACGGTCCAATTTTGAAAGCCAAAACTTCTCAAATTTGTCCAGGATTAGAAATAAGGGTTTGCTTTGTGCCCATAAACAGCGCCACCCTTGTCAATAGGCTGTGACTGGTATTGTAGCATTCACTAGAATTGTGATTTACTGCAACACTAGATACAGCCCATGGAAAAGATGGATGCAGTCTCTGGAAATCAATTGTACTTTTCCCAGGCAACCACTTTAAAAAGAATAAATAAATGTAAACAAAAAAAAAAAAGGGAAGAGAGAAGGAGGCATTTTGTCTCCCCTGACTTCCCACATACCCCATTCCAGAAGTGAATTAGAAGAAGAGGTACTCCTATTTTCTCCGTCTGATTTCTACAAGATTGATTTAGTCTTCTAAATGGCAAAAAAAAAATAAAAGAATACTTTAGGCTTCGTTCACATCTGCGTCAGGCTCCCGTTCTGACGTTCCGTCAGGGCTTCCTATCAGAACGGGACCCTGACTGTAAGAGATGGAAACCATAGGTTTCCGTTTGCACCACCATTGATTTCAATGGTGACAAATCTGGTGCAATTAGTTTTGACGGAATCAATTCCGTAGTTGACGATGCTATTCATTCCGTCAAAACTACGGAACCCTTACACAATGGTAACAAACGGAAACCATTTACACTGGATCCGTCACCATTGAAATCAATGGTGATGCAAACGAAAACCTATGGTTTCCATTTGTTTCAGTCAGGGTCCCGTTCTGATGGAACGTCAGAACGGGACCCTGGCGCAGATGTGAGCGAAGCCTTAATAACGTTTTTTGTCTCCTATTTTTCTTTCTTGAATTCTAGGTTTAGTGTCCCGTTAAAAGGAATTTATCATTTATATATATATATATATATATATATATATATATATATATATATATATATTTTTTTATCCTAATTAAAACCAGATAATGAATCAATCTGTTTTTATTTTTTGATTGTAGATTTTTTTTATTCTGTTTTCTGTACATCATTATGGGGCAGCCATCTTGCCTGAGCTGCTGTTAACAGCATTTAGAGAGGTGCTTTACAGCAGCCATATTGACCATAGGAACCTGTGAACAGGGGAGTACCCATTGACTTCTATGGGAGATTTTTTCTAGGCTTGTTCTGTGACCTGTGCAGAGGTCATTGTGTACGGATTGGGAGGAGCGGAGCAGAGTCCATGACTTATTGTCAATGGTGGATCCTGGGTTATCTATATAGAGGTGTTACCGGTGAGTGTAATCCTGCCTGTGATTATAATAAATTGACTGCTGAGAAGTGATCACTACAGAACAGGAAGTGTCAGTCTATTGTAAGGATCAGTGGCCAGGGTGAAAACTGCAAGATTTTAGAATTATTTTCTTATTTAGATGATGACACAGGAAAAAAAAAAAAACAAGAACTGACCAAAAATTCTTATAAAAAATGTTTAACATAAAAACTTAAAACATTAGGTCACGTTCTGAAGGAACGGAGAGGTCAATGTGATGACAGAAATCTATTAGATCTATTAGAGCTTTAGGAAATATGAAATCAAGAAAAAGTTTAACTTTGCGAAATTTAGTTTGCAAAACACTTCTGCCAAATCTCACATTGCGTAACCCAAGAGCTATTAAGGTTGCGAGGGTGGTTCTTCACCTTACACACATATATACTGCATTCTTTACGAATAAGTTCTTGTCAAGAGACGTTCATGGCATCCTGTTAAAAACAGTTAAAGCCACTTTATGCAATTTCCACTTAAAGGCAAATTCAAAAATTAGATTTCAGCAAAAATAAAATCCCAAAATACTTCAATGTGAGTTTCGAATTTTCTTAGGCAACATGCACACGACTATAAGGTATTTTGCTGTACGCAAATATGGATCACGACGGCTGCGGATACACATCCATCGCCTTCCGCAATTGCGGAAGCGCCCATAGACTTTTACGGGCGAGTCCGTGCTGCAATTGTGGGTAAGAAAAGGACAAGTCCTATAATTTGCGGATCATTTCTACAGCACGTAAACACATCCGAGAATATACGTAAAAGGTGTCCATGGCCAATAGAAATGAATGGGTCTGCAATTTCATCCCTAATAACAGATACCGTAATTACGGATGAAAATTACAGTCGTGTGCATGAGGTCTTATTGTCCTTTGTCCTTCTAAGCTGGACATCCGAAGTTTGATATTTAAGCCTGATGAGACCATCAGGCAGAAAATCAGATACATATTGAGCAATCGGGCATTTTTGATGGCAATCAGCTCCCAAAGATGGCCATAAGGATCGGTCACAATGTGGCCAATCAATTGGATGTTGGATCGTTTGTACAAATGATCTGATCATCAACATGCCAGACTAAAATGACGGATCAGGGACATCGTTAAAGGGAACCTGTCACCAGCATTTGACCTATTAAACCAGCAATACCTGGTGGTAGTGGGTGAAAAATCATTTCTATATAACTTATAATTGTCTTCTTAGTCGGCTCTGAAGCTTTAGTATTCAGTTTTTAGTGTTCCCACACCGTATGCTAATGAGCATGAAAGAGTCAAATTTTTGTTTGAAAAGAGTCATATCTTCATTCCACAAGTCTTCCTGAGTTTACCCCGCCTCCTTACTTTTGATTGACAGCTCCTCGCCTTCCCCCAGCACACAAAATCCCACGCTTGTGCATTGATGTCCTCTTCTGGTGTGTGCGCACAAAGTGACACCGGATAATTACAATAAAAGGCTCAAAATGTTTGCAGACCGTTATTTACAGTCAGAGTTTAGGAGAGGGGATAACGGCAATTAACTTTTCATAGCAGCGGCCAGTGAGGGATAAGTAAAGTTCAATAGGTGAAATGCTGGTGACAGGTTCCCTTTAACAAAAAGAAGTGCAAGGCAACAGAATGCACTTGCGCAAAGTAGCAAATTATTGGCCGTAATTGGCCGATCCCGCTATATACACCTAATCTCAGCAGACAACGGATGGAAAATCCAATATCACAGATTCATTTTTTGGCAGACAGTAGTCTCAAACGATCGTTCACGTATAGTATTAAAAAGATGATCAGCTAAAACGGTCAAAATAAGCCATACCGGACAACTTTTCTCTTATGTGTATGGGCAGATTTATGCCAGCAGTGGACCCTAGAGGTGGTGTACAAAGTCACCTGTACTCCTGCTCCATTATTACTAGCATTACTAATTTACTAGTCTTTTAACTAGATCTGTTAGAGGGAACATTGCCTAAAGATGCCCACTGAACCCACTGATTTGGCAGAACAAGCCAACTAACTACTGTTCGGGGTTCCAACTTTCCACTGATGGAGCAGCCAGGGGAAAAACGCATGAGGCATGTTGAATTTGTAAGAGATAAGCCGCTGCCAGAGGTGTCTCGTACCGGTGTATTCCCCTCATCCATGAATGATACCGCTACTTATAGTCAGTAGAAGTGTAAAGGGTTTTTTTTTTGTTTTTTTTTTATAGTTAGTAACTTATGCCATGCGGACATTTTTCTGGAAACATAGGAACCTCAATATGTAATCTGGTTTTGAAATGCTCATCTTATATTGTGGAATCCATACACAAACTGACAGCCCTGTATATACACCATACTCCTATTGGAATAAAATAAATATTTTGTAACAAACCCATTCAACACCAAGCAAACTACGACCAATGGAGCGCAAATCTGCATCCACTGTAACTGATCATTTTTGGAAATCTTTCCCCCCTGGGTCATTAACAACAATTGTGAATATGTGATAAATATTACAAGTTGGAAACTTCCACCCCTTAAAGCAAAACGAAGTCCCGATAGATGATAACCAAATAGACAAATTTCAGTTGCCTCTGAATAAGAATATGCCCAGAGGTCATACTGTAGCACGGGCTGGACACTGGATGCAAGGGTAGGGGTAGGCCAACATGACCAGGGGTAAAGGAAGGGAAGGGTTACAAAATGGGCCTGTAAAGAGCGGGAAGATGGCAGGGGGTGGTGGCCTCAGGGGGGCGAGGTTAAGTGGTCATATAGGGGGGAGCGGGCACGTCGCGCTATTACTGAGCAGACAGCGTTCAGTTCTTGTCCCGCCCTCCCGAACACATTTTTTCCGTGCTTGTACGGTTCGTTTTTTGTAATTACGTGGTATTGTTTGTTCTTTTCTTAGGGAACTGGCTGGTGGTACGGAGTCACAGTTGCTATATGGCGGATTGGGGGCCCTTGGAGTTGGTGGTAAATTGATGTGGGGGGAATTCATCTTAGGTATGGTCCCTAACAATTATACTCATTGGTATGGGCTTATTTTGGGCTCCTGCTGGGTGGTGTCCTGGGGAGTCGTTAGCATCCTTGGCAAGCCAACTGCGGAGTAGAACGGTGCCCCTCAGCCTGTTGGGAGACGGGTGGGGGTAAATATTTATATAGGTGGGCAGTTGGCGCTAGATTTGTAACTCCAAGAACTTCCCTTCCTCGTTATGTTTCTCTAAAATATTGTTTATGTGTTAATAAAATGGCTGCTGTGGCTGAATTTATCCAACCCATTGTCTTGGTGTGTTTATTGGGTGGGTAAAGAGGGGGGGGGAGGATAAGGCAGTGCTGCATAGTAGCTGGGGTAAGGGGGGGGGGGTGAAGAAAAAAGGTAAAAATAATAGTAATAATGGACGAGCTCTGTAATCCCATGGTCATGTTTTTGAGGGCAGCTAGTATACATTTTGGTAGATGGCCAGAAGCCCAACATCTCTGCTAAAATCTCTGCATATTTGGCAATCATTGGATGTCATCAGTATAGGCAAGTTGACACCCTTAATGGGATAGGGTCCCGAGAACAAAGTCTTTAAAGAATGGGAAGAGATCAAGCAATAAAACATTACCTATTGGTAAATGCAGCCAAATCGTGATACAGTGCGTGGGTGCAACCACGAAAACATTTCCATGATTTGGGTTTTAGCCAGTGAGAGGGTGAAGGACTTGCTGGTGTGATTATCAGGGCGTAAAAATTATTCTACACACACTCAGCCTCAGCTACCTCCTGGTGTAATGAATGAGATAAGAAAATTAATGTTTTATTGTCTACTTTACAACACAGCATGTTTTGGAAGGAGCGAAAACGATCAAATGATGACGCTCTAGACGTCTCCTACTTCAAGTTTTTGGAAAAGGCTCAATAGTTACCGTTGTCAGCCATATTAGCTCTTATGGATCCAATTCTTTGTCACCAGGTCACCTAAAGACTTTTCCATCAACCGCCTCGCTCTCCGGCCTGTCTGGCAGACTGTAATAGAACCCTCCTTTCCTGATACTTATATCATGCTAGATTGAATCCATGCCTGTAGTGTATGAAGTATTATATCGTATCCTTGCGCAAAAGGTTTACTTGTCTACCATTAATTTGTTAGACCAAAGCCTGCACTGTAATATACAGCCTGTAAGGCAGTGGTCTCCAACATGTGGCTTTATAAAAGCGCCATGTAATACTAAATTTCTCCTGCAGAGGCCGCTGAAGAAGAGACTTTTGGCTGCGCAAAGAAGATCAACAGAGGGTCCTTATTTAGAGAAGGAGTTGTAAAGCAACCCCTTTATACATCAGATAATCTTTAAAGATATATAGAGCAAGGTTTAGGGTTTGGAGCGACAGACAATTCTGTGCCTAGTCCCAGTATGCCATCTACTCAACTTCCAGTGAATAAAAATCCGTCCTGGTCACATGATGGATGCACAGGTGCACAGCTCGTTACAGTAGGTGTATTAGAGCTGTGTCTTCCAACGATCCCACCACCTGTGTGTCCATCACATGACCAGGACAGAATTTTATACACTGTAAATAAACAATGACGGTTCCTATCGTATAACTGCAGGCAGAGATCTTGAAAACTGTGCAGAATGGATACAGAAAATCTATATTGAAAAATCACATACAATTTATTATACAAAGAATAACAGTGCTATTGTGCCTGGGGAAGCCCCTGACTTCACAGTCCATATGTGGACAGAGATGTCAGGGGCTTTCAGCTACAGACTCGCCAGAGTATCAAAGCGTTACGGCCGGGGACTCCTGTCTTGGGAAAGCCCTTGAAATCACTGTGTATATATGGACAGTTACTTTAGGAGCTTAAAAAAACTGTAATCCATGGCCAGAGCGTCAGCAATGCTCTGGCCAGGGATTCCGCTCCTAGAGGAGCCACTGTCCTGGCTTCTCCAGTCCAGGAGTCCCCAGCCGGAACGCTACTCATGCTCAGGCCAGGGACTCAGTCGTTGAAAGCCCCTGACGTCACTGTATATATATGGACAGTGCTGTCAGGGGCTTCTCCAGTGCCAGAGTCCTCAGCCAGAGCACTGTCGATGCTCTGGCTGGGGACTCCATAGTTGAAAGCCCAACAGCACAGTCCATTCATGGATAGTGACGTCAGGGGCTTCGCCTGGGCCGAATTCCTGGGTCGAGCGCTAATTTATGCTCTTCCCGGGAATAAGCAGATTATAAAGTGTCCTCTTGCTGGGACCCCTAATAATTAGTTGTAATCTGTGGGGTAACAGACAGCAAGGGTTTGATACCCCTACAGTGCCCCCACAGGTGAAACTAGGCATTACACAGTTTGAATTCAAATCAATGTGTAATACACAGGTACTCCAGGGTGAGACACTTTTTGTAGCCATATTCCACTGTGGCTAATAGATGAGGGTCCTGGAACACCATTCAGCATTTAAAAATGGGTTTTGTAAACCAGCCAACCCCATTAGCCCTATAAGCCAATGCAAAGAGCACCTCTCCAGAGGATATCCATGTAGTCTTAAGGTACACATGTAGCAGTTCTATTATGCTTTTGCTAAAATTTTTACAAAAATTGCATTTTTGCCGTGCAACAATAACATGATGTGCGGCCTCACCCTTTACACGGACGCCCGGTGATCACTTTCAGCAATTTTCCCATGAATAATTATTAGCGGATTACTTTCTTCTGGTTTAGATCCAGAGGCTAAATAAAGAGTCCTGATCATATTGAACTGACATAGGTCATGGGTGCAGGGCTCGTTACAGTGCATCATAACTCCCTCTTGTAACAAGCCATGCACCAGCGTGAGCAGGACTAGTTCTGTACCAGTTTTCAGCATCCAGAACAAACAAGAATAGCTGCGCTGACTAACAGCAAGCAGAAATCTTGAATCCGGTAAGGAATTGAAACACAATGTACTTTAGAAAGTTGCAGAACTCTTCATTATGCAATGGATATACTTTTTTTTTTTTTTACACAGTTGCCATAGCAAAAAATAAAAAAAAATCTGTAAAAAAGAACAAAAAAACTGTATGAGACGTAGCGTATAGATGAGCCGTATATACAGCCGCACGCTATAGCAGCGATCACCCATCCTTACACATCTGTATTCGTTGGTATTGCTGCCTGCGGAGGCATTGCTTGTTTTTGGGCGAGTTACAAATTGAGGAATTTTCTAAGTTTTGATTTCGCCCTCCCTGTGTCCTGACCCGAGGCCTATCCAAAAGAGGAAAAAGGGAATGTACAGAGACGGAGCAGGGAGGGAGAGCTGCTGTTTTGGGCGGAACTCTCCAGTCTGCTGACATAAGCAATGTGTGATTCACTCTCACACCCACAATGCAATACATTCCTGAGACTCTCAGCAATACAGTCTCCAGTGGTTCATTCCCATGTCACTTGTTGATCAGGAAGCCGCACAGTACAGTCCATCAGGACCAGCTTAGATTTGGATATCCTAATACCCACAGCTCCCATTGAAGAGAATGATAAGCAAGACCTTATAAGCAAAGACCTAATATCTGCAAAGTGCAATTATGGAGAAAACCGACAGTGGATCTGTGGTAAGCGATTCCGATTGAGCAACGCAATGTAGCGGATACAGAAAAGATTGAAGCTTCTTTGCTTTCTAATGCTGCCAAGTTCCTATCATTCATTCATTTCAAGATTTGGCTTGTCTCTGCAATATTTGCAATGCAAATCTCAATGTCACTTTATGGGGGCAGAAGAAAATTTGATCGGATTCTACTTATACAAGATATAGATGTAGCAGAGCTGAAAGGGTCATTTAATGCTTTTTCAGCTGCAATGTTAAGGCTTTGTAATAAATAACACTGTACAACCACAGATGACAGACTCGGCTCTGCTACATCGGACGTTGTGGTTGGGTAACTGGAAATAGGGCACATAATGCGAAGGGATGATAAGGTTGATATGGGAAGGGAATTAGATGTAGTCTCTGGATACATTGCCGGTTTTAAACTTTTAAAGTTTAGGAATTTGTTGGAAAGTTCTTTGAAGGTTAAATAATGTACTTACCACTATATATTTATGTACAGAAAAGATAAAAAGGATCCAATAAAACTTTAAAGCGGTCAATACACCTATGTAAACAAGTGAAGAGGAAGCACATAGGGCATAATGACCATTTGATGTATATTGGTCATTTAAGGTGGTAAGATTGGGGACAGCAATGTGGGGGTGGGGCAGTGTTGGTGTCATACTGTATGAACATTACACCTAGAGATTAATGTCTATCTCCTGTTCATATGACAAACAGTATGGACCTGCATTTATTTAAAAAAAAAAAAATACAATTAAAAAAATACTGCCCCACCCGTTCATCATTTAGGGACCGAATTTTAACACGATCTATTAAAGCATTATGTATCCTATGTAAGTTTAGCATTATTTACTTACTCTTATAAACCCCTTTCCTTTTGGGGCCCACTATAACATGTTCTGGTACAGGACCAGATTATAGCATGGGCAAAACGGGCAATTGCCCTAGCACCAACACCTCCCTCGGCCCATCTAGATCTAAACTTGCATCATAGGAACTACATATAATCGCTGTTATGATGGTTTTATCTATGCACTATATAGCCCTATTATATAGGCACTGTATGATGCTGTTATTTGTGCGCTTTATGGCACTGTTAGGTGTTCACTGTATGGCATTATTATATAGGCACTGTATGATGCTATTATTTATGCACTATATGGCACTGTATGATGCTATTATTTATGCACTATATGGCACTGTATGATGCTATTATTTAAGCACTATATGGCACAGTTATGTGTTCACTGTATAGCATTATGTAGGCACTGTATGATGCTATATGTGCACTATATGGCACTGTTATGTATTCATTGTATGGCATTATGTAGGCACTGTATGATGCTATTATTTATGCACTATATGGCACGGTTATGTATTCATTGTATGGCATTATTATGTAGGCACTGTATGATGCTATTATTTATGCACTATATGGCACAGTTATGTGTTCACTGTATAGCATTATGTAGGCACTGTATGATGCTATATGTGCACTATATGGCACTGTTATGTATTCATTGTATGGCATTATGTAGGCACTGTATGATGCTATTATTTATGCACTATATGGCACGGTTATGTATTCATTGTATGGCATTATTATATAGGCACTGTATGATGCTATTTATGCACTATATGGCACTGTATGATGCTATTATTTATGCACTATATGGCACTGTATGATGCTATTATTTAAGCACTATATGGCACAGTTATGTGTTCACTGTATAGCATTATGTAGGCACTGTATGATGCTATTATTTATGCACTATATGGCACGGTTATGTGTTCACTGTATGGCATTATTAGGTAGGCACGGTATGATACTATTATTTATGCACTATATGGCACGGTTATGTGTTCACTGTATGGCATTATTAGGTAGGCACGGTATGATACTATTATTTATGCACTGTATGGCACTCAAATATGGGCAGTAATATTATTCTTCATTTCCTTCCACTCAATAATAAAAGTATATGCCAAGGGGCCTCCACAAACCTTGATCTAACCCTGCTTTATATCTCTACTAGCCAGGCCAAAACTATAGATTATTATTATTACTACTAACTACCTACCTACTTGATCAGGTACGTGATGAATTATAGATGGCTTATCTTTATAGCTGGCTTTAGACACCTGAATGGAAAATCTGCCTAGTTGAGAAGTAATGCATAACTAGGTTGATTTGCCATTCAGGAGTTTGAGAAAGCGGAGTGAAAGATCCTGTGAGAAGTGTAAGGGCGGGTTCACACATGGCGGAATTTCACTTAAATTCCGCTGCGGACACTCCGCAGCGTTAATCCGCAGCGGAGCCTTTTCTCCATTGACTTTCACTTTAATTTAGCAGTGTTCGTTTACACGATGCGTACAATTCCGCTGCGGAGCATAGGCTGCGGAGCGGAATTTGGTGTCCGCAGCATGCTCTGTCTGTTGCGGAGCAGTGGCGGACTGGTTGCGGACTCATGGCGGAATTTCTCCATTGACTTCAATGGAGAGTCAAAATTCCGCAATGAAGTCCGCAGATCTTATGTGTGCTGCGGAGCGTATTGTTTTTACTACCATGACATTTCTTCATTCTGGCTGGACCTATGTATTTCTAGGTCTACAGCCAGACTGAGGAAGTCAATGGGGCTCCCGTAATGACGGGAGCGTTGCTAGGAGACGTCTGTAAATAGTCACTGTCCAGGGTGCTGAAAGAGTTACGCGATCGGCAGTAACTGTTTCTGCACCCGGGACAGTGACTACCGATCTCAATATACAGCAACCTGTAAAAAAACATATAAGTTCATACTTACCGAGAACTCCCTGCGTCTGTCTCCAGTCCGGCCTCCCAGGATGACGTTTCAGTGTAAGTGACGGCTGCAGCCAATCACAGGCCAAGCACAGGCTGCAGCGGTCACATGGACTGGAGCGTCATCCAGGGAGGTCGGGCCGGATGCCGAAAGAGGGACGCGTCACCAAGACAACGGGCGGTAAGTATGAATTTCTTTGACTTTCACTAGGGAAAGTGCTGTCCCTTCTCTCTATCCTGCACTGAATAGGGAGAAGAGAAGCACTTTTCCTGCAGTCCGCAGCGGCCAGTCCGCATCAATTTTCTGCACATTTTGTGCAGATCCGCTGCAGAATCTGCAACGCAGATTCTGTGCGGCATTGATGCGGACAGTTGCGGAGGAATTCCGCCATGTGTGGTCATGCCCTAATAGTGGCCATATTGGTTGTCACCCAGCATTAAGAAATATAGATAGGAAACAATTAAGGCTTGGCGGCTAAAATAAGTTGATGACATGGTGTAATGCTGCGGAGATCCTCTGATCCCCTGTAGTCTGCAGGGAAACACGGTAGCAAGCGTTCAAATCCTCTGCAGTGCCACCACAGGGCAAATTATGCATTACATGGTTCCTATTGTAATCAGTGGACTGTCCATGTAATGCACAGACATGTCGGGTCCTCCAGCAAGTCAGACACTCTTAGTGGCCTACTGACCACTCCAACTAATTGACGGAGATCCTAAATACCCTCTATAACTTAGAATACTGTAATAGGGTTTAGTAAATGGGTTTTCTAAACCAGACGATCCCTTTAACAACATCACAAAAGAGGACAACTCAAAGACTGATTTTTTTTAGCTCTGCTTTTCAGCAACTAAGTAGTTAAAAGCATTTGCTCGCAGTCCACATGCGTGTGTTGCAGTGCAGTACAGGCTTGGTATTGTGCTCTGCTTTGTGTATTCATAACTAGCCATGAAGTCTGACGTTCCAGAGCGAGGAGCAAGAAACTAACTCTAAAATCTGAAGAGGTTTCCAAAATTCTAGTGGTATAACCTAGGAGACAGTCAGTTGTTCTTTCCTATGAGTCACTTTTCTATTTGGCAGAATAAGGGGCCGGGAGAGAAAAAAAGCTTCACAAATATATGTCATCCCTATATTTATGGAAGTAGAACCCTAGATCACTGGTGTATCTGAAAGGGGTGGCTGTTGTGGCGCCAACAAACCCCTCTGCCTTAAGGCCCTATTACACGGGCTAATGATCGGGCAAACGAGCGTTCATATGAACACTCGTTACCGATCATTGCCCGGTGTAATCAGGGCAACGATCAGCCGATGAACAAGCAAACGCTCATTCATCGACTGATCTGCTCTTTCATGCAGATTTTAAAATCATCTTTGTCGGCAGCTTTGTAAACAGGGATATGTGCTGCTGATATCATAGAAATGTATGGGGACGAGTGATCGTAGTAATGATCGCTCATCCCTATACATAAGTAATCATTGCTCCATGTGAAAGGAGCAAACGAGTGCCGATGAACTAGTGGTCTCTGATCGGCGCTCGTTTACACGGCCCACATCGGGCCGTGTAATAGGACCCATAGCCAGGATATTAAGGGCAAACTAAAGTGCCATTTACACCAGCCGACAGTTGTCCGCTGCAGCGAGCGCCGATCAATGAGACACCGTTGATCGGCACTCGTTTGCTCCTGTCACACGGAGCTATGGATGGGGACGAGCGGTCGATACTCCGATCGCTCGTCCCCATACATTATCATCATGACGGCAGCGCGTCTCCCTGTTTACAATATTAATATTTCACTTTTTTAAAACGATACGACCAGCAGATGATCGAGTGTTTGCTCGTTCATCAGCTGATCGCTGCCCTGTTTACACACGGCAATTATCGGCAAGGAGTTTTATATGAACGCTCGTCTGCATGATAATCGCGCAGTGTAAAAGGTGAAGGAAAAGCCTAGCAATGACTCTGCTCTAGATCTCTACAAGGGTGGTAAACAATCAAATGACCCAGCCCCCGTCATTCTTCAAATGTCTTAATCTTCAGTATCAGTCGGAATCCCAGGAAAGGCAGTCAACGGAGAGAAACAACAATTCTCATTTCATGTGCAAATGTTTGTATGACATTTTAAGTAAATGCACAAAAACTAGTTGTATTTACACTGCAGAGCATCTCATTAACATGGCCGTGATATCCCATACTAGATGCAATCTACATCTTATCAATGTATGCTAGGACTTCTGGTGTCAACATAGCCAGTCACAGTCAAAGCAGACTAGGGCTCAATGGCGAGTTTGGGTTGCGCTGCCTAAATGTTTCCCTACGAGGAAAAAAGTTGCGGACGACCTGCAGCATTGGCTAAAATTTCCAAACAGGTTGGAATTTGTACAATTGCTGCACAAAAAATGGCTGCAGAAATTTGTACAATGCACAGCAACCAAAAGTTACCGTGGAGTCATAGCCCATGAAAATAAAAACCGGCAAGTCGACTTTAAAGAGGTTCTGTCACCACATTATAAGTGCCCTATATTGTACATGATGTGATCGGCGCTGTAATGTAGATTACAGCAGTGTTTTTTATTTAGAAAAACTATCATTTTTGACGGAGTTATGACCTATTTTAGCTTTATGCTAATGAGTTTCTCAATGGACAACTGGGCGTGTTTTACTATATGACCACACACACATATATATACAGTTCGCAATGTAACATCATAGCAAATCTTGGGATTGGACCCCTTCTGTCATCCCAACACTCAGCAGCAAGTGAAGAAACGGGAAGGTTATGCTCTCCATTCTCAGTCCTTTGCCGCCAGAGCTGCCCCATTGGCAAGATGGTTTGTCATATGGGCAGGGCTCTCTACTATTTGTTCGTACCAAATATTAGCGGCTGTAGTATTGTACACTGTTAAGGTCGCCATACACATTAGACGAAGGTCAGCCGATCCCACCGATTTCAGCAGGACCGGCCGACCATACATGTGCATTAGATCTTCAATCAATGTTCAATAGATATTGGAAAAAAATAAAATAAAAGTTTCCACATGCCCAATCCTTTGTTCTCAAGAGGGAGATAAGCAAACGGAAGAGGTGTCTGGCAGCGGCTTCTCAATGGGGAGAGGAGGAGAACACCTGCATGGTCGGGGCGAGCGTACATATGTATGGGGAGGAACGGTTGTCGGCCGAACAATCCTTGGGCCGACAGCTATTAAAAGGTAAATTACCACCTTTGTCGTGGGCACGCCGGAGAACAGCTAGAGGAGCTCTTCAGTTCGTAGACTCTGAAGCCGCTCGTATCTCAGCTTCCATTGTGAGAATTTTGACAAACCATTGGGAATTATGTCCTTCAAAAAAAGTGTTATGGGAAGGACCAAAAATCCATCAATGAAGAAATGATAGCCTGGAGATACAAGTTTGATTTCTCGGTTTCCTTTCCATTGGGTTTACCCAGGTTATGGGATTAAAGGTATATTCTGAACAATACAAATTCATCTCGTCTGGGGTGGGGCTCATGTACTTAACATATTAGTCAGCATAAGCAAACACTGAGTATAACCTCACGAGGAACGACCCACAGACATTAACTTCCTATTAAATGCTATGGTCATCCGCTGGATTTCCTCCATGAGTCAACAGCCGGCTGCACAATCTTCAGATATTACAATATGATGGTTCTATTACTGCATAAATACTACAAGTAGAAATTCCTTAGACCGCACCATTCATCCACGAAAGGGATGGGTCAATTATAAAAAGTGTTACGCCTCATGCACACGACCGTGTGCGCCGCCCGAGTCCCGTCAGTGATCCGAGGAAAGATAGAACATGTCCTATCTTTCCTCGGATCGGAGACTCTGACCATTTTTTACTGACACGATTCACCCGCTAAAGTGAATGGGTTTGTGAAGAATATCGGGTGCCACTCCTATGCAGTCAAAAACGGGCCGAGTGGCACAACGGTCGTGTGCAAGAGGCGTTATTACTGCAAAGGGTTCTCTGTATTATGGTACGAAACAGTCTTCGTGAATTCCCCCATAGGGTTTTTAGTGGTCCTGCTGTAACATGGGTTCTACTTCTACCTCCGCCTTTAACCATTGGGTCTCCATGGGTTACGTCCATACAAAGTTGTTTCCAACTACATAAGAAGTAGTAGTAGTTCCACAACCCTCCTCTATGTCCTTTGCAGACACCTATATAAAATGTATCCCTGGGAAGCCCTATGCATTTACTGGAGGTGCAGTAACATTATTGAAGAGCACATATAACCACGTCTACTGTATATTATGCAGCATGTGTTTCTATATTGTTATTATTCCATATATCTATGGGAAATGTACAAGAGCAAATAGCGGTCTTAGCCCGGGTTCATACACAGCAGTTTTATGGCTGGATGTACCGTGGTAATGAAGTCGAGTTTTGTGAGGGTGGAGATGAAAAAGTTAAGTGGTGGCTGGCTCTGTGATGGGGACACTCTGGCAATAAGTAAACACTAGAATGCATTATTTATCGGTGCAAAGTAGGACACTCTCATGACCTGCCTAGGTAGAGTCGTGTGTTAACCTTAAACCATACTATCCCCCACCCCCATTTAGTAACGACACATGACACCGAGGTTGGATGTGAAATGGCCACAGCAGCCGTTTATTAATTTCACAGTTTTATAAAAACAATTTAAATCCGAAACATTCGGATAACTAGTTAGGAATCCACCGGAGAATTCCTCCTAATAATTCACATGACCCAACATGGGTCAGAATCATAAATAACCATTAAACGTTAACATTAACCCGAGCAGAGGAAGTCCTTGAAGCCCCTTCAGATGTTCCTTTCAAGAACACACCGAATTAGCCATCTGCAAACCACTAATTACCTCCAGCCGTAAACCAGCTCGGAAGCACCGTTCACCTCTGCAGATGGCTCCACCCACTAGAAGTCCACTTCAAGGGGATAACACCCGTTGAAGCCCTCAAGTGATATACCGCCCACTAGAAGTCCACTTCAAAGGGATAACACCCGATGAAGCCTTCAAGTGACATACCTTCTACCAGAAGACCACTTCAAAGGGATAACACCCGATGAAGTCTTCAACCATGTACCTTTTTTGGGGGACGCATACCCCCGATGCGACCCCCCCACCATTTTGTACTGACTGGCCTCAAGGACTCCCCCCGCCAGCTGCCATGACAACAGAACCTACTCCGGAAAAAAGAAAAACATGTTAAATAAACACACAAAATAAAACACAACGCTCATATACGGACGTACAGAAGACCTAAGGAGTAACAAAACAAGGGTGGGAGGGTGGGAGCTTTGCTTCTTGTGTACTACTCCTCCCGCTGCTTCCGGCTCAATGCCGAGAAACAGCGGGAAGCGCAGTAACGGCCCCCCCGTCCCCCCTAGCTCCTCCCCGTCCCTCCTTCAGCTTCTTCACCTTTCCCTCACCTCTTAACATTAACCCTTTCCCTACCAGGACGGTCATGTCGGCTTCCCTCAAGCCTGCAGCTGCGTCCAGCCTCTTCTTGACCTGCCTAGGTAGAGTCGTGTGTTAACCTTAAACCATACTATCCCCCACCCCCATTTAGTAACGACACATGACACCGAGGTTGGATGTGAAATGGCCACAGCAGCCGTTTATTAATTTCACAGTTTTATAAAAACAATTTAAATCCGAAACATTCGGATAACTAGTTAGGAATCCACCGGAGAATTCCTCCTAATAATTCACATGACCCAACATGGGTCAGAATCATAAATAACCATTAAACGTTAACATTAACCCGAGCAGAGGAAGTCCTTGAAGCCCCTTCAGATGTTCCTTTCAAGAACACACCGAATTAGCCATCTGCAAACCACTAATTACCTCCAGCCGTAAACCAGCTCGGAAGCACCGTTCACCTCTGCAGATGGCTCCACCCACTAGAAGTCCACTTCAAGGGGATAACACCCGTTGAAGCCCTCAAGTGATATACCGCCCACTAGAAGTCCACTTCAAAGGGATAACACCCGATGAAGCCTTCAAGTGACATACCTTCTACCAGAAGACCACTTCAAAGGGATAACACCCGATGAAGTCTTCAACCATGTACCTTTTTTGGGGGACGCATACCCCCGATGCGACCCCCCCACCATTTTGTACTGACTGGCCTCAAGGACTCCCCCCGCCACCGCGAAACAGGCCTTGACCACCTTAAGCCTGTGAGTTCCTCCACACCACCACCGCCCTTTCTATGCCTTCTGCTATAGCCAAGCTCCAAATATCAATGCCAACCTCGGTCAGATGAACCCCGTCACTCCTCCAGAAATTCCCCAATCCTGACTCCAAATCCCTATGCCTCACGCAAATGCCCCCGTTCTTTGCCACAAAACGGGACACCGCCCGGTTAACTTTTATCCGAGCCTTATTGACTCTCTCCACCGATCTAGCTAACCGCCAATGCTTCCTTGGGACTATGTCCGACCACACTACCACCAACTTGGGATAAGATACCCACAAACACAACAAATCATGTTTGATATCCCGCACCAACTCACGAAAAGGGCGGACTCCTAAGTCATTCCCACCCACGTGCAACACTAAAACCTCCGGAACCCTATCAAGCCGCACATATGTCTGGAATTCCGCCAACACCCTGTTCCACGACATACCTCTAAACCCCAGCCAATGCACAACCGCATCCTGTCGCGGAATGCGCAACTGGCGACCATCCGGGCGGACGTCCGCCCTCAAAGCCCCCCAGTGCACGTACGAATGACCCATCAACCACACCAGACAAGGAGGCGAATCTGAAACGGAAAACACAGTTAGGCACCACCATATACATTTGCACGCATAAACAACAAAATTACAACATATGGGGGCGGACATAGGACTTAAACCTTTTAGACTCCCAACGACCAATACGCCTCACCCCCTCATCATCCAACCCCCAGCGCCCTGCTTCCGTTGCTGCGCCAATCCGGAAGGAATGAGATGAATATGAGCCTGCCGCAACCCCAACCGCCGTCAAACATTTTTTAAAAACAGCTCCAAACTGAAACCTGGACAAGAACGACCCGTCCACATGACATAACAAAGGCAAATCTGGAGACCCCCTGTTTTTTGTAAAACCACGCATGCACTCTACTGGGCACATGACCGACCCCGGGAGAGCGAACAAAACTATCAGTTTTCCCTTCCCTAATTGGTCAGTTTTTGATCTACGCAACCATACCTCCAACCGATCTGCAAAAAGGCTCACCTCCCCAGATCTCAGCCCCCCTGCCTGTTTAGTACTTGGCGACACCAATTCACCTATTCTAAATGCTCCGAAGAACGCCAACGAGAAAGCCAACCGAAACAAATCCATTTCATCTGAAGAACGACATACCGATGCCAATGAACCACCCAACAAGCCCAGCAAAGCAAACGACACCGGCCTTCTACTATCCGCCTCCACCCTACCTCTGCGCAACCCCTTCAAAGCCTGCGATACCAGAAATTCCTTCGATACATCCCGCAAGCCCCGCAACTTAAGCCCAAACGCCACCGCGGATATAAACCGGTTCACCTTCGCTACTGAAAACCCCGCCTCCCAGGCATCCCCTAACCAATACAAAAGTGCCACCAACCTGTCTCTATCCGTATTGACATCACCCAACTCTCTTACCCACTCCTCCCACTGCCTCCAACAAGCAGCATAAGCCCTCCACGTCGTGCCCGCCAAAGACCTTTGTAACAGCTGCTCTACGGGACCGATACCAGATCCCATAGATGATCCGGACACGCCAAACCAATACGTTCCGCTCCCGGAGCCAATTGCCGAAACCGGTCCCACTGCGAGCGAGAAAGAGCATCAGCAACACAATTCCGTACACCCGGGACATGCACCGCCACCACCCACGCGTTCAGCGACAAACACACCAACACTAAATGTCGCAACAATTGAACTACCGGAGGAGAGGACGCCGTGATGTTATTAATGGCAAGCACCACACCCATGTTGTCGCAGTAAAAACGGACCTTCTTATCCCTGAGCCTGTCCCCCCAAATGGTAGCCGCCACCACGATGGGAAACAGCTCGAGCAGGGCCAGATTCCGCGTCAATCCACTGGACACCCAGCTAGCCGGCCATTGACCTGCGCACCACGGACCTCCCCCGTAAGCTCCAAAGCCACCCGCCCCAGCCGCATCCGTGAAAATATTCAGATCACTCGTATCCTGCGCTGGGGCCATCCATAGCGAGCGACCATTGTACTGGCCCAAGAAGTCATCCCAAACCTGAAGATCAGCTCGGTGCTCCTCCTTGAGCCTCACAAAATGATGCGGCGCCCGCACTCCCGCCGTTGCCGCCGCCAACCTTCTACCAAACACCCTCCCCATCGGCATAATCCGGCAGGCGAAATTCAACTTCCCCAGCAGCGACTGAAGCTCCCTCAACGACATTTTCTTCCTTCTACAAGCCCGTCGCACCTCCAGCCTCAAAGCACCCAGCTTATCCGCCGGGAGCCGACACTCCATTGCCACCGAGTCAATTTCGATTCCCAAGAAACAAATCGTCGCTACCGGGCCCTCCGTTTTTTCCGGCGCCAAAGGGATCCCAAAATCCCTCGCCACCTTCTGCAGGGCATGAAGCAAGTTACCGCAAACCGGCGAACCCCCCGGGCCAACGCACAAAAAATCATCTAAGTAATGGATCAACGAATCGACCCCGGATACTCCCCTCGTTACCCACTCCACGAAGCTACTAAACGCCTCGAAGTATGCACAAGAAAGAGAACACCCCATCGGAAGGCACCGATCCACGTAAAAGGCCCCATTCCAAAAACAGCCCAACAGCCGTTGGCTTTCTGGATGCACCGGCAACAACCTGAACGCCGCCTCGATGTCGGTTTTTGCTAGCAGCGCCCCCGGACCCGCAGCCCGCACTAACCCCACCGCCTTATCGAATGAGGTATAAACTACGGAACACAACTCGTGATCAATCCCGTCGTTTACCGACGAACCTTTGGGATACGATAAATGTTGAATCAAACGAAACTTTCCGGGCTCGCGTTTAGGGACAATACCCAAAGGGGACACAACTAAATCTTTCACCGGCGACTCCACAAATGGCCCCGACATGCGCCCCAACGAAACTTCTTTTAACAACTTTTCCGACACGACTTCCGCATGCACGTAAGCCGATTTTAAATTTCTCCGCGTAACCGGAACCTCATAAGGAGGCGGAGGAATAACAAAACCAACACTAAACCCTTCATAAAGCAACTTAGCCGCCGCCCTATCCGGATACTCATTTAGATAAGGGGCCATCCTTTCCACCCTCACCGGCGACACCCCCTTGACCAGCCCCGTGCTGGTTCCCGGACCTCTTTTTACGCAGACATTTTGCCGCCCCGTGTGATGCACCATTACACTCGGAGCACACGTGCTTGAACTTGCACGTGGCCCCGAACTTACACTGGCCTTCATTGAATTGCCAGCAAAACCCCGCCTTTCCCCCTCCGCTTGGTCCACTCTGACTAGTCTGGCCTCCCTGGCCACCGCTCCCGGGAAAGGGCTGCCTAACCGGAACCGTAACCCGTAACCAGAGAGCAATATCCTTCTGGTCCCACCGAATCGCCGGCCGAACCGCCTTCCGCTGACGGAATTGCTCATCATATCGCAGCCACGCCTGACCCCCATACGCCCTATGAGCCTCCCCAATAGCATCAAAATAACAAAATAACGCCGAACAATTTTCCGGCGCCTTTTCCCCTATCACACTAGCCAATATGGCGAACGCCTGCGACCAATTAACGAACGTCTGCGGGATAAGCCTATACCGCCGCCGTTCCTCCTCGTCCTTTTTACTCTCATCCCGCTTGCTCTTATCCAAATTGAATTTAGCCAGCGGCAAGAGAGAAAAAATTTCAACATATTCATCTTTCCAGATCCGATCACGCACCTCCTGCTTTAAATGCGCCCCCAACGGACCCTCAAAACAAACATACACCTCCCCCCGAGCACGATCGTCCATGCGCACTCGATCGCCGTCCTTCTGTGCCTCAGTCTGCACCGACACCGCGACCGCCTCTCTAACCGCCACCACAGGACGCGCCTGCAACGATCCCACTTCCCTGGAGCCTTCCCAAACTACCGCAGGGGACACTTCCGTTACTACCGGCGCCGCGGCCCTATCCAGGCGCCCCACCAGCTCCCGTAAGCAACCCACTAAATCTGCCAAACCCGCTCCGTCGCGTCCGCCCGCGCCACTACCGGCCCCCGATGCTATGCTAGCAGCCCCCCCGCCGACACCCGACATAAAAATCGCTGGATAAGACAATAAAGGAGTTATACACTCACCGGGCTGCACAGGCGCTGTGTTCCCGTCAGCCGGACCATCCTGACCTCGACGATAGACGTCCAGTTCACCTTCCTCCAGTTCTTCTCTCGCCGACGACTGTCCCTCCCAACGACCTCTTCGGAAAGGGGATGAGGACGCGCTGACCGATGGGCCGGCAACCTGCCGCCCGACCGCCGGGACCCAGACTTCCGACCGGACCTGTTGCCTCGACGTCGCTGCAGATCTAGTCGTCCGTCTAGACGATCCTGACGAAGCCTGCCCCCTGGCCGGAACATCACCATGCGGGGCGGCCGTACCTTGCTCTTGACATCTTCCATCTGATGGGGGAGGGGTGACAGGGAGCCCGGCCTGCGACTCCCTGCTTACCGCCGGACCCCGTCGCGGCCTGGGATTCCTGCCAGGACGCAGGGCCTGGGAAGGGGCGGTCCTCCCAGCTGCCTGGCCTGCAGCGTCCGGGATCGGGCTCCCTCTGCGACGCCGTGTCCGCGGGACTACCTCCGGACTCAGGCGCTCTGGAGGTCGGGACCGCCGAGAGGGACGGGTCGACACAGCCTGCATCGCCGTCACCCCTGCTACCGCTCTCTGCCTGCCCAGCGCAGGAGCGGTTGTTGCCGACTCCCCCCCCGCCGCCATAGCCATGCTCGTAGGGGGGCCGGGGGAGGGGAGCCTGTCCCTTACAACAGACCCCGAACGCCGTGCCCGACGTGGCGAAACGGCGTCCGGGATCCGCGTTAATGCAGCCACGGTCTCCTCCAGCCATCCGGGACCGTGGTGCACAGCAGCGGCACGCAGCCGCTCTAAAATCAGGGCCTCTGCCATACTAAAAAGCCGGGCAACGGGGAGCTTTGCTTCTTGTGTACTACTCCTCCCGCTGCTTCCGGCTCAATGCCGAGAAACAGCGGGAAGCGCAGTAACGGCCCCCCCGTCCCCCCTAGCTCCTCCCCGTCCCTCCTTCAGCTTCTTCACCTTTCCCTCACCTCTTAACATTAACCCTTTCCCTACCAGGACGGTCATGTCGGCTTCCCTCAAGCCTGCAGCTGCGTCCAGCCTCTTCTATACCATTTGACCCTATGTGGACTCTTTTTGACCCTATGTCGTAACTTCCTGGCTACTATTTAGATCTTTGTGAGTATTATATCTATAATGGCAAAGTAGAGCACGATTTGACTATCTGAATAAAGTAGGGTACACTAGGGCAATGTGACATGCACTATTTATCTGGACAATGTATGGCACTATCTGGGCAACGCCTGCACAATTTTCCAGGGAGTGTATGGCAATATATATATATCCCAAGACTGGAAAAATATTGCTTCAATTGCAGTCTTCTTTTCCTCTCCCTTCTACCCCCTTACACAACCCCTTTTAACCACGAAAGTCCCCCTGTTAGTAACGTAAGCATAGAGGTTCCTTCTTCTGGATCTACCCTGGATTAGCTTTTATTGCTCGGTCATAAACCCATCTATAATGCATGGATCTTGAGAATAGAAAGTCAATTTTTGAAAAAAGTGGGTCCCATTTAGGGAACTTATTTTATTGACCACTTGGTGACATGCCACATACTATTACGTTGCTGTCGCCAAAAGGGAAGTATGGAGCGCGCTCCATACTCGGCAGGTGACGGCTGTGTTACACAGCCGACACCTCACTCCAACGGGCGGAATCAAAGTTCCCTTTGATACTGTCCGTTTAACACCTTAAATGCCACGGTCGATAGTGACCGCAGCATTTAAAAATTGTCAGAATGAGGGGACACCCCCTCAAACACACCATCGCGTCCCCCTGCAGCGCGATCGGACGTTTACAATGGTTGTTATGGCAGCCTGGTGGCCTAATAAAGGGTCTGCCATCTTTGTACTTCTTTGAAGCTCCGCCTCTGACAGGGCTTCAAAAGGAGGCTGTCAGAATTGCAGTATATCATGCAAGCGATCCAACGATCGCTGGTTCAAATCTTCTAGGGAGACTAATAAAAAATAAAGTTAAAAAAAACAGTTAAATAAAGCTTTTCTTTTATGTTTAAAAAAAATAAATAATAAATAACTATTAAAAAGTTAAAAAAAAAAACCCTTTCCCCATTTTTCCCCTAAAGTAATGTTAAAAAAAATAAAAAAAGTTAACATGACTGGTATCGTCGCATCCGTAAAAGCCCGAACTATCACAATATAGCGCTGTTTAACCCGCTCGTGAACGACATAAAAAACAAAATGTATAAAAAAAAAAACATGCAAATTGCTGTTTTTTGGTCACCTTAGCTCTAAAAAAAAAAATAATGAAATAAAAAGTGATCAAAAAGTCACATATACCCAAAAAGGTATTGGCGAAAAACTACAGCTCGCCTCGCAAAAATTAAGCCCTCACATAACTAAATTGACAGAAAAATAAAAAAAGTTATTACTCTATTACTCTCAGACTACGGCGACACAAAACATTTTTTTGTTTTAGAAATAGTATAAAAGTGGTAAAACATAAAACAAAACCTAAATTTGGTATTGACGTAATCGTATCAACCTGTAGAATAAGGACAAAAAAAACAAAGAAGTTATGGCTTTTGGAAAGCTGGGAATAAAAAACAAAAAATGGAAAAAACTGAAATTGGCCGTGTCTCCAAGGGGTTAACGACTTAAGGGGTCACACCACAGGTCATTGAAATTTGTGCCCCATTTGACAGGATCCCAGATAAGTGAACAAACAACCTATTTTATAAATGACACCGTGTCATTCATGGCATCTGCTTCCAGCCTCAGTTTAGTCTCAGATTTGGCAGACTTACAGATCCTGGTCTCCAACAGATTAGCGGCCTGTCTAATATGGGTCAAGCCAACATCAGCCACCAGAACTAATATTCCAAAATGTGCCGCCTGAAATAAGGGCTATAAAAATATTTCACAAAAAAAAAAAAAATCAAGAAGGCAGCGAAAGCGAATTATCAAACATTACGACCAGTATCCTCAGGCAGTGACAGCTCAATAGACTTCCGCGCCCAGCACTTGGGGCAAATGCCACACCAACCCTACCCCCAGCTACTTTAGGATCTATTGCAATGCTACTGAACAGGGCAGGGGCTTTGACAAATTCTTATAAAAATGCACAACATATCAAAAGTCTCACTACTTGAAGAAAGCCGGATATATACGTCTCGGATGTCCCAAACGTACAACATCTTTTTGGCACTTAATAAAATAAACACCCTGTTACAGTAGGTGGCACAACAGATAATATGGCACCCGTTTTGGCCATAATTTTATTACTTGAGCCCCTATTTGTAGTAGCATATTTTTTATGTAAGGTTACTATATCATGTATAGGATCATATATTAAATACTTGTATTAAAAGGGATAGTCGCAATAAGACAACTGCATTGAAGACCGTATTTGCGGATACCGTTCCGTATATATGGATAAGTTGTGGATGACTACGGATGCGTATTTACGGATGGATGAAAATACGGTTGTGTGCATGAGGCCTTAGGCTCCATGCACACGACCTTGCCCGTAATTACGACCCGGACAGCCGCCCGCACTTTCGGCCCGTGTTCCCATATAAAGCATGGGAGCACGGACCGTAAAAAGCAAAAGATAGGACATGTCCTATCTTTTACGGTACACTTCTACAGCCTGGACACCTTCCCATAAATAAACGGGAAGGTGTCCGTGAACAATAGACGTGAATGCGTCCGTAATTGTGAACCGTAATTGCGGTCTGCAATTACGGACGATTTTTACGCCCGTGTGCATGGGACCTCAGACGAGTGTGTATCACGGCCGTGTGACAGACGTTAAAACAACGGCCGTCACACGGACTCATGTATTTCAATGGGGCCGTTCACTCGACCGCTGTTTCAACGGAGTGTGTGGAGGGTCCGTGAAAAGATAGGACATGTCCAATTTTACTGTGTGTCACACATCCCTCCATAGACTCTAGTCTATGGGGGATCCATGACAACACGTCCCGCACGGGTGCACCTCGTACGTGAAAAACGTCCGTTTTTCGCGTCCGAGGTTGCCGACGCTCGTTTCAATGTAGGCTTAGGCCTCATGCACACGACCGTAGACATGTGCACGGCCGTGATTTACGGGTCGGCCGGCCACGAAGTGTCAGCCGTGAGCCGTCCGCCCTGTGCACATGGCCGCGGCCATTATTTTCAATGAGCCCGGACCGTGGAAACCACGGTCGTGTGCATGGCCCCATAGGAGTGGATTTTCGGGGGAATTGCGGCCGCAAAAGCACGTTGGTGTGCATGGGGCCTTACGCCTATACTCCAACCTCAGGGTCTTATGAACCTATTTTGAAATGGGTAATGCAAACATCCACATGATAGTCCACATGCACCCTGGACAGATCATATGACACATTCCGTTTTTCTGCTGTTTAGTTTATTGCGCCTTTGTGATACAAGTTGATCTTTACTCATTTATGTGGAAACTTTTTTAGTGTATATTTAGTACCTTAAGTGGTTTGGAAAATTTAGCACCGTGCCAATCTCCACTGAAGACTCTCATATGCAGAGCCGCAACATTGTCCTGACATTTGTGGTTTTACGGACGTGTTATCTGCTAGTAACATGTGCGAGTTTTTCTTGTATTTTATCCGTTCAAAAGGAAACAGATTGCATTGTTTAAGTCCTGCTTATTACGAGGAATCAATAGAACACGAGGTCCCCTTATTGCCACATACAGCAGGGTGTCTAATAAAACTGGCATACAGCAAGAGCATCAAACCTAGTGCCATATTAGCACATAAATACAGATGGAGTAAAGTGCCAAAGAGCACGCTTTAAAGGCTATGTACACCTTTTAGGGCTTGTTCTTTTTTCTTTTTTTTTTAACAAATAGATCAGTGTGATTAGTGTAACTTTGTAAATACTTTTTATGAAAAATTTGTTTTATTTTTCTCGATACAGCTGCTTTGTTTTCTCGATACAGAACAGCTCTATCGTTCGCTATTGACTAAATCCGTCAGTTCCGCGGACCTGACTGGTTCAGTGAGAGCGGGTCAGGATCTACCTGTAATCGATCACATCTAAGTTATGAACTTAGATGTGATCGATAACAGCTCAATCCTGCGTGTCAGAGACACACAGGACCCACCAACACTGTACCGGTCAGGTCTGCGGAACTGACGGATTCAGTTAATAGAGAACGATACAGCTGTATCTCCAAAAGTAAAACTAATTTTTAATAAAAGGTCATTACAAAAAGTTATACTAATCACACTGAGTAACCTATTTAAAAAATAAAAAAAAAAGTCCTCAAAAAGGTGTACAGAGCCTTTAGGGAGCCCCACCTATACAGACGCTCTATGAAATTAAAGGGAAATTGCATAACTAGCAATTCTATAATATTATTGGAAATGTTCCTGTACTCCCTACTAATAACCTGCATGGCTTCAGCCTCACTCCAAATAAGTTGGCAGACAATAGGATCCTATTTGGGCCGTACTGTTGTCTCCCTAGCTGTTATGAAATATCGCCAGCAGGGCATAGCTATGGTAGCAGCAGAGGTAGCAGTCGCACCCGGGTCTTGATGCCTGCCAGAGTTTGCTGCGGAGGAGCGCGCGGGTGGTGGGGGCGGGGTGGCGACGCTTGGACATGTCAGTTCTTCAACTAGTGATCCACGAGGCTCACTGTCATTAATCTATGTGTTCTACGTATGTTAGTTATATTGAAATTTCGTATGTTAGCTGGAAGCTCGGCGTTGTTTTGCTTTTATAAAAATCTCACCAGGACCCTAATGTAAAATTTCTGTTAAAGAGAACCTATTAGCAAGTAGAGAACTGGACAAATGGCAAGGCCAGGTAGTCAATGGGACACATTTATCAAAGTATTTTACCATTTCTGGTCTAAATACTTTGAGAAATATGTCATTCAAGCCAAACACCATATTTATGAATCTCCTATGCCACTTTTTCCAACACTTTTCTTACAAAAACTCTGCGGCAGATTCATCAACAGGGTGTGCTCCATGTTGATGAATGTGTCGCACTCCCCACTGGGAGGAAGACTGGCGCACCAATAGTAGAAAGAAGTATGGTACCGGTGTTAAACTTTATGGCTCGTATTGCGCCCTATAAGCTCGGAAGTCAATGTCCACCCAACAACATAAAAGTAGTAGAAGGTGGTGCAATGACTTATTATAATGTAGTCAAGCTAGAGTATGATTTGTATGGAATACAAAATCTATAGTCCACATGGTCATGAGAAAGGTTGAACCAGATATAGCTCATGTACTGCAGCCCATGACATTCAAGCTAATCTTCTTCATCTCTGCCTATTTTGAGCATAGATCCAGTTCATTTGCTCAATTTGCCACCTTGGAGAGTTATTGAGGATGTATGACCATCGCTCGGGGCATTCATGCAATAGGGGGCCACATCCCACCCATTATCACATTAAGGCTCTCTTCACAACTCGTTTTTCAGGCACGTTGGAGGTATATGCTGGGAGTATTCCCCGACTTATACTGTGACGTACCCATATGCCCCCTATTCACCCAGCATATACCAAAAGAGTGTCCTTTTGGCACACACTGGGCCGGTACCCATCACAATGTTTTTTTCACATATGTCAGGAAATACTCCAGGTGTATACCTCCGACGTGCCTGAATAAGTAGATGTGAATAGAGCCTTACATGGAGGTAGATTATGCCCTGCATGAGTAGAGACAGACTAGCCCACCAGAGAACCGAGTGATCTTTTGGTGGGCATGGGCTGTGACCAGATAAAGCCCAGGAGGTCCGGCAGTGGACAACTTCTTCAGAAGTTGGGGAGAAACACGTCACTTGCAGTTTTTGGGGTTTTACAAATAATCTATGGACATTTTTATGTTTTTTTATAGCTATAGGGTGGACCCACTGAATAAGTTTCTCTAGAAGGACCGAGATACCTCAGCCCGATACTGGGAAGGGGTCTAAATATTGGTTTATACAAAAGAAATGTTACTTTTGCCGCCTCAGATGGAATTTACATAACTGTCTAATCGAACATTTATCTACACCGCTGACAAGTTCTCCATGAGATTGTACTGGCAGAAACAGAGGAAATCTAATTAAAGTAGAGCAGCAGATGCAAGATGTAATTTAATGTACTTTTCAAGATTCAGCTTGTCTTATGAGCATGTGTGATATACGAGAAGCTGATAAATGATTTCCAAAGAATAAAAAAAAAAACGGGACAAAACAGGATCCCAAGAAACTGTCTCAACAGGGACCAGCAGGGACTTGTCGCTACAGGGACGAGAGTGTGGGGTATTAAAGAGAACCTTTCACCTGCCCATACATGTACAGCTGAGTCCAGCATGTAATGGACAGGGCTGCACAAACCCTGGGGCACTTTACCTTTTTTTCCCGACCCGCCTCCGTTATTTAGATATCGGTGCCGTTATATTTGGCGCCCGATATTTAAATAACCCCCTGAACTGTCAATGGGGTGTGTTACTATGGCTGTGATGCTGTCCAATCAGCTACGGACAGTACCAGAGCAGGAGCTGGAGAGAGGAGAACGCGTGCAGCTCGGAGCTGTGCGTGCACGCTCTCATTCACTCTTCAGCTCTCAGCAGACAAGGACGAGACTATGCGATCTCTCGCGAGATTTCTGCACAGAAATTTCCCGTATAGTGTGGATGAATGCATCTACTATTATACGCCGCAGATTTTCCCGCAAAAAAATCTGCAGTACTTATTTTTGGACATAGCCATAAAGATTGTTTCAGGGTCAAACTGTGGTTGAAGAAGTAGATGTACCAGCACACATCATGAATGATCTACTGGAGGACCTTCGGAGTGTATTTAAGTCATTATCGTCACATTTTTCGTAACTGATTTTTAGAAACATTGTGCGGTTTTGCCACAGTTATGAAAAAAGCAAAATCCAGTGAAAACCGCGGCAAAAATGGCTTACGTAACTACACCCGAAGGCCAGGATCACATGCGCAGTTTTGAGTTTTTGGTGCAGTTCTGGTCTCAGTTCTTTGAGCCAAACACAGGAGTGAACACAAAAGAAAGGCGATGCATCAGTCTTTTCTTTATACCTTTCCTTCCTTTTGGATCCGCTTCTGGCATCGGCTCAAACACTGCGTGTGTGATCCTGGTCTTAGTATCAATCCACACTTGTCAAATCGCGATTACTGCAAAAAAATGCTGCGGTTTTGGCACAATCACACACAAAAAACAACGTATTTTGCCGTATATTGCGACAATACAAGATTTGAGCTGACAATGTGAATAGACCCGAAGGGTTAATTCAGACGTTGTGGCCGAGGTGTGGCTAAAACCGCATACCAAAAAATGTTTTTTTTTACCGCATGTGCATTGAAAAATGTACCAAATTGCGGTAAAAACATACGCAGTATGCGGTTTTAACCGCACCTCAACAACAATGTCTGAATTGCAATTCTGTTGCGTTCTTTAACGCAGTTTAACCGTGCAACAAAAAGCATCTCATGTAAGTAAACCCTTTGCGTGTATTCAGATGTTGCAGTTAAGATCGCATAAAAAAACCTTAGCCCTTATTCACACAGTGCAATTTTTGAAGCCACAACCAAGAGCGGATTAAAAAAAAAGAGAAGTAAAATCTTTCCTTTAACCCATCCCTCCATTTAGGATCCACTCCTGGGGGTGGCTTCAAACACGGCAAAGAACTGCACCAAAACGGCACTGTGTGAATAAGGGCTAAGGATTTTTATGCGGTCTTAACTGCACTCCAAAGCAGAGGGGGTTATAGCAACAGGGCCCAGGATCGCCTGCTACCTCGGCACCCCCCATTGCTAGACCACTGCATTCAAAAGTAATGATAAAATGTTACCTGAGCTTTAATGATACGGACTCAGTGGCCCTCCCTGGTCATAAAGGCCCTTTAAATGGTGTTTGCCATCCTTGAGTCCATGGCAGTGAACTTGCAGGACACCGGAGTGCGTGCAGGCTGCGGGATTTCCAAGCTTCCTCCATAACACCATATGATTTCCTACAATAAGATCTGCTGCGGTGAGTTCAAGTCTATGGATACGTTAAAGTCTTACCAGAAATATAAACCATGACAAGATCCTTTATTTACTAGAAGACTCGGACTTAAGATGTAGGAAATATTTCAGCCTCGTCTTCCTGGATAAGGACAATGAAGTCATCCATGATAATTTGATGGTGAATGATGCGCGTGCGGTGGAGCTCAGGGTTGGGTCTAGTGATTCTACCTGTGACATGTGGATTAATTAAAGGGCCACAGCTGATTACTCACAGATCTCCAGCCACACGTGGATCACTTGTTGTTTGGATTTCATGTTCTGGGATCAGATAATGTACTTGTGGGGCACGTTTTCTCTTCCGCCAAAAATCACAGGCTCCCTGGCGCTTTTGGCGGTAGATTGTAGTGTGATATCGCCCGTTTTCGGAGCTAATGCTAAACAATGGGGGGCACATGAAATCTCATGTAATATTTGGATCGCATTGTTGGATCATTGTGGGATTTCTGGCAGCCCCAAATCCCGAACAGAATGTACGCATGCGTGTTCATGTGCCCCGTAGGTTAACGTTAGCCACGTACCGCACTGCGATCTAAAGCGATCCCAAAGTGTGATAAACTGCATGTATAAAATCACTGTGAACTCCAAAGAGGATAAGGATCCATTCAGATGTTAAGTTACAGTTAAAACCGCATTCGAAAACCGCATCTGTTTTGTTGTGGTTTGGGGCATTTTTCAATGCAGTTGCGATTAAAAAAAAATGCAAGGAATCCGAAGATTGTATTCAAATGTTGAGGTGCTTTTAAAATTCCCTTCAAAAGAAATGCATCCAAAAACCGCCTGTCTTCATGCTGCGATTTTAATTTTTTTTTTTTTCCAAATTTTTCTATGTGGTTGTGTATTATATTGCAACACATCAAATTGCGTAAAAAACGCATGTGGCTTTTTAAAGCAGTTGTTTAAATATGGTTTTACCACATATCAATCGAAACGTCTGAATATGCCCTTGTTCTCACACACCGGATATGCTGCAGAATTAACGCAACGGAAAATCTGCAGCAGATTCTAAAAAATCCAAATAAATCTGCAGCAAAAAAAAAAAGTGCGTTTTTGCAGCGCATATTGCTCTGAAAACAGTTTTTTTCTGCAGCGGTTTTATCTGTGGATTTAGTTTTTAACATTGATTATAGCAAAGTATACGTACACCTACAGATTTCCAGCGTTTTTTTAAATGAGTTTCCCCCTGCGTAAATGCTGTAAAAACCGCAATAAAAAAAATCTGTTTCCGAATTGATGCTCCCTATTCAAGTCTATGGGCCAAATACGCATCTCCGCACAGTTTCCACAGCATAAATTGAGATGCTGCGGATTTGAAAGTCGCGACGCACAATAGTTTCCGCACAACTTTTCTGCATTTTTTTTTTTTCCGCAGCGTCTGCTTGAAATTTACAAAATCTCATTTACTTTGTTGCTACTGTAAATGCTGCGGAATTTCTGCACAGAATTCCGTTATGGAAATTCCACAGCATTTACGGTATGTTCACACGGGCTATTTTCATTAAACGTCCCGAAACACGGCTGAAAAATCGGAAGCAGAAAGCCTACAAACATCTGGCCACTGATTTCATTGAGAAATACGGCGTTCTGCTCCGACGGGCCGTTTTTTTTATGCCTCGTTTTCCAAAAACGGCACGTAAAAAGACGCCTGCGAAAAAGAAGTGCATGTCACTTCTTGGGACGGTTTTGGAGCCGTTTTTCATTGACTCTATAGAAAAACAGCTCCAAAAACGGCCGTAAAAAAACGCAGCGATAAACATGAGTTGCTAAGAAAACAGCTGAAAATCAAGCGTTTCAGAGGTTTTTTGGTAAGCGCGTGAACATATGCTACGTGGGAACCCGGCCTAAGGCTCAATTTAGAAAGCCGTAATGTATACAAATTTATGGATAACCATAGGGTTCGATGGTGACCCAAATACGACTAAAACCGTGGGTGTGGGTATTGTGGCCATGATATAGACACTAAAATGCACCCACATCACGGCCACTTGAAACCGGCCTAACTTCACTTCTAGGGCTGGGTGAACACGGAAGTGGCTGAAAATGTGCTGATTTGAGGTTTTACCCCAAATCGGTGCATTTTTCATACCGAGGGTAGGTTCACACGCAGTGTTTTCAGGCGTATTTCGGGTCGTTTATGTCAAGGGAAAACAGCTGCTGACTTTCAGACGTTTTTTTAAGCCACTCTGGTTTTTTGCAGCATTTTTCATCTGCATTTTTTACGGCCGTTTTTGGAGCTGTTTTCAAAAACGTCCCAAGAAGTGACCTGCACTTCTTTTACGTGGGCATTTTTCTACGCGACCGTTTTTCAAAAAATCAATGGGCAGATGTTTTGAGGTGTTCTGCTTCCGACCTTCCGGACATTTTTCGGCCGTTTACTGCCCGAAAAACGTCTGAAAATTAGCCGTGTGAACATACCCTAATACTCTGTCCTACCAGTATAGCGTGGGTCCTCAGAGGGTTAATATAAATCTGGACATAATCCGTGTAGCTGCTTCCCTGACTCCCCCATAAACAAACATGTACATGCTCAGGTCAGCCACGGGCACATGCTTTCTGCCATAGGAAGAGGAGAAAAAGCGTCTGCCAGACCCGGACATGCTCGATCCTTGTTTCACTTGACAGTCGGGCTGCCCCCATACACGTTACATTGCTTGCTGACAAAAATCCAGTATGGGCAGTTTACAGGGGTAGCCCCAACCGGATAACCTTTTCCTATATGCACTAATAGGTCATATAGATGTGATAAGGGGGGGAGGGGGTTCTCTACTTGGCATCACCAAGTATTGGCTAGTAATGAGATCCCTGGTAAGGGTTCTCTGGTCCTAACGTAGAAGCATTGCTTCTAGGGGAGAATATCTGCATTGTGCAGTGAATTATATGCCGGCACACGGAGTCGCTGTGTAAAACAAAGCTGTACAGGACTGTTTGTGCCATAGGGCAGCCTCCGTGCGCCAGAGGTCATAAGGCCATAGGTCAAAAGAAGACAGTCTGCACAGAATACATCACAGCTCCAGTTTCCTACACAGCTCAAATAAAAAAAATGTTTTTCTTTGGAACCATAAAGTTCTTCTTTACACCCGGTTTATTATTGTTGGTGAGCATTGACTTCTGGCAGAGCTGCAAAGACTCCAGTCAGGGTTTACAAGCACTTTTATTGCAACTCCTTTCCTTTTGTAAGCAATAGTATTTTATGACCATAGGTGACTAAGTTACACCTTATTATTTCCCTTTTAGATTATATTCTGCATTCGAACCGAAAATATAATCAAATCAATAATATTTCAGTTTAGGGCCTCACTTTATGGCAAGTTGTGTTCACCAAGCCAGTATGGCGGCACATAAAATGCCTATAGTCCAGTTTTACGGAGCTGTAGACACCCTGTGTGCCGATGTATGGTGTGTGCCGCTGTATGGTGTGTGCCGCTGTATGGTGTGTGCCAATATATGGTGTGTGCCGCTGTATGGTGTGTGCCGCTGTATGGTGTGTGCCGCTGTATGGTGTGTGCCGCTGTATGGTGTGTGCCAATATATGGTGTGTGCCGCTGTATGGTGTGTGCCGCTGTATGGTGTGTGCCGCTGTATGGGGCCTCTGGGGGCACTATATTCTCTCAGAAAAGCAATGCTTCAAGAGGAGAATACCTATATAATGCACACGACCCTAATTTTGGTCCACAATTACTGTCCACAAAACACGGTTCCATTCATTTCTATGGACACCTTCCCGTACATATACGAGTGTCCGGGCTGTAGAAAGCTTCCGTAAAATATAGGACATGTCCTATTTTTTTATTTTACAGACTGTGCTCCCAAACTTTATAATGGACCGCAACTGCGGGTGACTGTCCGCGGCCGTGCCTGTAATCATAGACCGTGATTACGGGCACGGTCGTATGCATGCGTCCTAAGGGTAGATTCACACGGTGCAGTTTTGCTGTGTTTCACGCCCGGAAACTACACTAAAAAAAATGCATTCTTTTTTGCTGCAAACTTTTTTTTTGTGTGGTTTTTGACCGCGTGGCAAAACTGCACCATCTGAATACATCCTAATAGGCCTTCTGAGGCGACACACCTATTAAGATCCAGTACAAGAGGAAGAGGAAGGGGGAGCAGGTGGCAGCCTAAGGGTGTATTCAGATGTTGCATTGCGGTTGAAACCACATAAATTTCAATTCTATGCAGTTTCAAATGCAACGTGTGAAAAAATATGCCCGGAGGAAAATTTACTATTGTTGTTGCGAGCGAAGTTGCACCTTTTGGCGCAAAAAAACTGGTGCCAAGTTCTTGCTACAACCAATTGAGCGTTGTGTCCGGGTTGCTGATAATGCTGTAGGTGCCGGAATATGATGTGAGGTGGTGAGAAATGGCGTCTGTCCTATCCCTGGATATATATATATATATATATATATATATATATATAGGGGCAGACTTATCAAAACTGTCTTAGGCTGGGTTCACACAACCTATTTTCAGGCGTAAACGAGGCATTTTACGCCTCGAATTACACCTGAAGACACGGCTCAAATACGTCGGCAAACATCTGCCCATTCATTTCAATGGGTTTGCCGACGTACTGTGCCGACGACCTGTCATTTTACGCGTCGCTGTCAAAAGACGGCGCGTAAAATGACAGTGTCGTCAAAGAAGTGCAGGACACTTCTTGGGACGTAATTTGAGACGTTTTTCATTGACTTCAATGAAGAACAGCTCCAAATTACGGCCGTAATTGACGCCTCGCAAAACGCGAGTACGAGCAATTACATCTGAAATGTAGGAGCTGTTTTCTCCTGAAAACAGCGCCGTAATTTCAGCCGTAATTGTCGATATCGTGTGCACATACCCTAACAGTAAAATTGTCCTTGTTGCCCAAAGCAACTAATCACAGAGCAGCTTTCATTTTTCGAGAGCAGCTTAAGAAATGAAAGTGGAGCTGTGGTTGCTATGGGCAACCAGGCAGTTTTGATAAATCTGCCCCTCGGTGCTCTGTGATACCAGTACAATATTAGTGTCCAATTTGTAAAGGGGAAATTATTATTGTTTTCATATAACATTTCCCCCAACCCGATACACAAGGAGCGCAGATCGAGGGGGGTTTATAAATTGGGGCTGGGTCTCCTGTAAGTAAGGAGGCCCAGCTAGAGATAAGGTTTCACAATCGGGACTTTTGTTTAGGACCATTCATCCTGTTCTCCCGGAATGAAAGAACTTTTATGTACGATGCCTATTGTAAGGAAACTTGAGTTTCCTTCCTCTTGGGATTCAAAATCGGATTTGAAATGTTTGTCAGGCGCAGCATGTTTGACCGTCACTTCTACGTGGCATTATACATAGCGAGACGTAACATTTGTAAATAAAATGATCATTTCAAAAAGAAAAAAAACGTAAAATAAGTTTTTTTGTTTTATGGGATTGAACCGTGAGATGGGAGGATGTGTAAAATAAAGGGGTTACGACAGAATGAGGGTATGGGGGGGCCAACTGTGTTTGGTTGTGATGGGGTCATGTGGTCTCAAACCGACCCCTTAATTATGGTCTCCCAGTGGTCACTGCGCCTCTTTGACACTAGCTTGCCCCTTTTTGGGTGAAGCAGGAAAATGACATGGTATGGCAGCGGGGCTTTGACTCTGTTCATGTTTGGCAGTGCACTCCCTGCAAGGACAAAACTACCACCGAGGTAACCCATGCACTTTATTTGGGGTCTTGGAAAAAGGGGGGCAGCTTAGGTTGGTTGAATTTGACTTCCCAGTGGGTGATGAGAGCCTAAACAAGGCTCTCCATGGAAACTAGAGTGTTAGCCCATCTGTACTACATGGGTCATAGTGGCAAACAAGAACCAGGACCTGGATAGGGCAATGTTAAAGTGTAAACCAGAAGAGGGGACCCCCTCTACTCTATATTTAACGCTGACTCGCTCCAGTGCAAGCCAGTGAGGAGAGACTGATTATTGCATTCTTTAATTAGACGGAGGCCATCAAAATGTCTGCCCCTGTGATCACTACTCGATCTCACATTTGTCCAGCTCTGAGAACTTTACATATGTGTGACTGACACCAGCAGCTTGTCTTATAAGCTGCCCTTAGCTGATGACATAAGTCTGGTGCTCCTTTAAAGGCTATTGAAACTTTTGATGTCATTTTTTATTTATTTGATGTATGTATTTTGTGATACTAAGCCCTTCCCTAATATACTTTTAAAAAAAAACGTTTCCTCATTTCTGTTCTGCAGCTTCTATGCATCCACTGTACATAGAAGCTGCAGAGCACCACTGTCCGCAGAATCAGTCCGTGAACTGGACTGACGACTGTATCATTCATTACTAGAATGAGGGGGTAAGATGGATTTCTACAGCAGCACACCGCGTCCCTAATGCTCCATATTACAGAAACGTAGGCGCTCCATGTGCTGTCATATGGTACGTCCGTCCAGCACCATATTACGGAGATATTCTCCCATAGAAGCATTGTGTAATATGTAATGCAGCATCCAATGGAGTTCATTTTGATTTTTCTGTTGTAATACCAGTATGGCCCCATAGACCTCTATGGTTACTGTATGATGACTTATATAGCTCGATACTTGTACGGAAGCTGTAATACGTTTGCATTAACGCTATAAAGAAAGGTGGACCTAAGCTTCCAACTGAAATTTCCATACCAGATTCTGATCTGTCTAGTGTATTATGCATTTGCCCAATATGCTCTCATTTCTAAGAAATTCAGACCCTTTCCTGCTAAGCTCTACCCATTTTAAGGGGAAAAGAAGTGGGAATTGAGATGGGTTCATTAAAACAAAAGTCATATAGAATGCCCCTCCTCATCTTCTATATGAGCTTCTATATGGGTTCAAGACTAAGGTCCCATGCACACCACCATAAAATCGCCCATAATTACGGCAGTAATTACGTGCCCATTCATTTCTATGGCCGACGGACACCTTCCCTTATATCTACGGGAGGGTGATCGTGCCGTAGAAACGTGCCGAAAAAAATAGGACATGTCCTATTTTTTTATTTTACGGACCGTGCTTCTATACTTTATATTGGGAGCACCGCTCGTAAAAACGGCCAGCTGTCCGCAGCCATCCGCGGACGGCCGTGCCAGTAATTATGGGTCGTAATTACAGGCACAGATGTGTGAATGAAGCCTTAGACCAGGACGTTCTCCAGATCATGGAGATATCTAAAATAAATATGCCATGCACCAATTTAATAACTGGCACGTACCATCACCTGAGCCCCAAGATGGTTTGGACAATTGAAGAGTCATCCATTGTTCAGAACTTTATACTGTTGTTTTCTTTTTCTTCAGGAAAAGGTGCCAAAAATGTCACTAAGCAAAAAATGGGCCTCTCTGAAGGAGAAACTCTCACCTCAAGATTCGGACCAGAGTGAAGCCAACTTAGAGAACGCAGATCCTGAGCTATGTATCCGTCTCTTGCAAATCCCATCTGTGGTGAATTATTCTGGTCTTAAGAAGAGACTTGAGAGCAGTGATGACAATTGGATGGTGCAGTTCTTGGAGCTCAGTGGCTTGGATCTTCTACTGGAGGCCTTGGACAGGTTGTCAGGTCGAGGAGTGTCCAGGATTTCTGATGCTCTCCTCCAGCTCACTTGCATTAACTGTGTCCGAACATTAATGAATTCTCATAAGGGGATTGAGTATATTGTCAACAATGTAGGTTATGTCCGAAAACTTTCTCAAGGTGAGGACGCTAAGATCTAATGCATTCATGTTCTTCATATTCAAGATATGTCCTACTAGCTTTTATCCTAAGGTTTTAGAGCCATTACCCTTAGTCCACTAATACAACAGCCATAATGGTTGTTTGCTACGATGGTCAATAATCAGCGTCAATCCCATTAATAGCATAGAGAGTCTAACTTTTTGTCAGCCATGTCTCGTTTCAAAAATTTTCCTAAGGTTGACATTGTATCTAATTTTTGACTTTTATCAAGGGAAACCACATTACAATTATAGTTACGTAGACATTTCAGAATGGGTATTGTGGATTAATTCCACCACATTGTCTGTACCCAACATTGTGGTCTCTCTTGTACAAGAGATTAAAAAAAAACTTTCTTCCCTTGAGAAATATTTCTCTTTTCTATTTATTGAAGCATATCAATTTAGGATACCTCCTGGCTTGTACCTACATACTAAAATAGAATTTAGGCTTTAAAAAAGATATTATTAATATAATGGGTATTGTACATGGTAAAATGTGGTCCCTGAGGGCAGATCTAGAGGGCCGCTGCTGCAGGATGGGATATGTGTGGTATATCCATAGAGGTCTAGGAACATAGGCTGTCCGCAGAAGAGCCTATGTGGGCACCATGAAACCATGCCCATCATCCTGCAGCATTGCTCCTTAGGATCAGCGCTGGGGGTCAGAATTTAGAAACCGTGAGGCTGAGTCCAGACCGTGGCAAATCCTCTGTAAACCCATGGATAAAATCTGCATGTGTTACATGTGTGCACTGCAAAGGGTGAAATCCGCAGTGAATATCCACAGCATGTCTTGATTCCCTGTAAATTTGCAGTGTGAAAACCGCGCCACAAATTTGCGGCAATTCCGCCCAGCCGAAATAATCAAAATGGTAATCCCAGGATTAGAAAATAGGGTTCGTTTTTCTCCAGAAAAAGCTCCACTCTTTTTCGTGTACTGTCTAGTATTGCAGCGCGTCAGCCCGCTCCACACTTTAACACTCGCTCCATGATCTACCAGCACGTCCTGGTGCGTCAAGGGGTCAAAGACCACATAATACTCTACACTAGTAGTTTTCTTCTGCTGGACCTTTTGAAGTCCTTTAATGTGTCAGATACTGCCCTCACCGGAGAATCTTCTGATTCTCTGGCGGGCCAGTCTGACCATGGGTACCTTAGAATTGGATTGGGGCAGCAGAAGAGCTACATCTCTGATCTCATCCAGGGTGATGGGGTTAGCCAAGAAGCTCTCCTTACTTTACAGTGGATAAAAAATTTTGAGTCTTTTTGTTCTAATGAATTGCTACTATGTTTTGTTTCCAGCTCTTGACACATCCAACGTGATGGTGAAAAAACAAGTGTTTGAACTGATTGCAGCCCTGAGTATCTACTCCCCGGAGGGCCATGCCTTGGCCTTGGATGCACTGGAGCATTATAAGGTATAGAATGATTACCAGTGAAATTCTCCAACCATGTGAGCCCCCGCGGCTCTGTATAAATTAGAAAGATTGTCCAGCCTCTCCATGAGTTTCCATATTAAAAATACAACTCAACAGATACAACATTGCTACGTGACCATTCCATGTTCTGCCGCACCTCCCCAATGTGGGTAAGACTTAGGGTATGTTTACACGGCAGCGTCGATTACGGCTGAAATTACGAAGCTGTTTTCAGGAGAAAACAGCTCCTGAATTTCAGACGTAATGGCATGTTGCAGGCGTTTTTCGCTGCGTCCATTACGGACGTAATTGAAGATGTTTTTCCATTGTGTCAATGGAAAACGGATCCAATTACGTCTCAAGAAGTGACAGGCACTTCTTTGACGCGGGCGTCTTTTTTACGTGCCGTCTTTTGACAGCGGCGCGTAAAAAAAATGACCGTCGGCACAGAACATCGTAAAGCCCATTTAAATGAATGGGCAGATGTTTGCCGGCGCATTGGAGCCGTATTTTCGAACGTAATTCGAGGTTAAAACGCCCGAATTACGTCCGTAAATAGGGTGTGTGAACCCAGCCTAATAGTCGTATTCATCCTGAGACTTTCTGGTTCATGAATATAATGTCAGAACTACTGTGTAACAAAAGCAGAGTGGTAGAAGAGAGAATGTTTTGAAGGAGGCGATGGAAATACAGATCAGTTAGCCCCTTCTCTAAGGCTGGGTTCACATGTCACAAACCATGGCAAAACTGTCATTTGGCCAAAGCGGAGTCAAAAGTTGGACTGGGTCCAGTAGCTGAAACCGGGCAATCAGCTGTTATTGCCAGGGAAAGCTGCGGGTGGCCACACATTCATCTACATGGTCACTCTGTGCCCTCCAGAGTTGGAGTGGTTCTCCATTTTGGCCAATAGAGTGGGTCTTGAGCTAGGGCCCCCTCTATGACATCCATATACCCTAATTTGGGTTGCCCTCTTCAAAGCTGCGTGGCAACACTTATGGGCATGATAATGGACGCATTTAGTGGTTGTCACCTTAAAGAGGACCTGTCACTAGGTCATATAAGTTGACCTGGTTTACTAACCTGATTCCAGCGCTGGTCTCCCTGATTCCAGCGCTGTTTTTCTTTTTTTCCTGGACCCACTCGTTCCACTGTTGTGTTGGCTCCCTATATGCTAATTTGCTGAAGTTAGCAAACAGGGCATAAACTACCCTCAAACTGCCTCACACTGATTGGTCAGCATCAGAGGCAGGGAAGCTAGCTCCACCCCATTGGCTAACTACAGCAAATTAGCATATAGGAAGCCAACACAACAGTGGGTCACATCTCTGGAACCGGAGGGTCCAGGAAAAAAAGAAAAACAGCGCTGGAATCAGGGAGACGGCGCCATTCAGGGCAGTTAAACAGTTCAACTTGTATGACCAAGTGACAGGTCCTCTTTAAATGGAACCTGTCAGCAGTTTTGAGGTCTCAAAACTCCTGACAGGGTTCTAAAGGGGAGGGCATTTTAAACGTACCGTTTTCTCGGCCATGCAAGTTGTATGACCGAGAAAATTATGTTTAATTCCCCCGGCGTGCCGATCGCAAGTGCCACTGAGACGGGACTCTATGTGCAAGAGCTCCTGCACTGCACTCTGCAAGTCTGGGTGACGGCTTTAGTGGTCCCCAGATTGCCCACTAGAGCTGTCACTCAGAGCAGAGAGTGGGACTTGCGACCACCGCGTCGGGGGAATCAAATGTCATTATATATAGTCGTTACCCTTTAGACATCATCAGAAACTAGCACTACATCGGTAGAAACCTTTCTGGATCCTCTCAATGTGCTTGTATGGCAATGTATCACTGAATATTTATAGAATGTTTATTTCCATTCCGGCAAATTCTTCCTTTAGAAGTTAATGGTTGAACACAAAGCAGCGACGAGGAAGCAGCAAAACATGAATAAATGAATTAGCAAAATATTATGTTACTGCATATTATGCTCCGTAAATCGGGACCTGGGATTTCTCAGCACATCCTAATTAACTACAACACGCGTTCTTGATTCCTACATTGATCTCTGTGTAATACATTGAGAAACAACTGGGAGATATTGTATCTAACAGAAGCGAGCAGCTGGCGGCTGCTGTACGTTGTCGTGTGCAGCGAGCGGCTGGATCTGCCATGACGCTGCAGCTCTGTTGCCTTTCCTTTTACTTGTGACCCTCCAAGACTAGTAGTTTTTAGGCCTTGTTCACCAGTATTGTGACGTTTTGCATGCATTTTTTTATTTTTTTTTCTTCAAAAGGGGGTGTCCAGTTTAGGTAAACAATTTTCATATACCTAAGGCTTCGTTCACATCTGCGCTAGGGATCCTTTCCGTCGGAGAAGAGCCCTGACAGACACGAACGTAAACCATAAGTTTCCGTTTCCATCACCATTGATTTCAATGGTGACGGATCCGGTGCCAATGGTTTCCGTTTGTCTTCGTCGTGCAAGGGCTCCGTCGTTTTGATGGAATTAATACCGGAGTCGACTATGGTATTGATTCTGTCAAAACGACGGACCCCTTGCACAACGAAGACAAACTGAAACCATTGGCACCGGATCCGTCACCATTGAAGTCAATGGTGATGGAAATGGAAACCTATGGTTTACGTTCGTGTCTGTCAGGGCTCCGTTCTGACGGAAAGTTCCGACTGAACGGAGCCCTAGCGCAGATGTGAACGAAGCTTTATAGAGGAGAGTTGTCCTCCGTTCAGGATCCGCATCTATTGGCCAGAGGTGAGAGCAGTTACAAAGAGCGTCTCTCAATCTGGAGGACCTGTCCTGTATTACACAGATAACCCCTTACTATAAGTGGGCACAGAGTAATGCTTAATTTCCCCTGCGGTGGCGCGGCGGGGAAGTTGAACACTTCGCTGCCAGGTTTCCCCATAGATTACTGCTGATCACTGGGGGTCTTAGCAGGGGGACACTTTGTGATCACCTTATTGTAAAGGCATTTTTCTAACAAGTAGGGATTTGTCAAAGCGGAGAACCTCTTTAGCCCAAATCAGGTGTTGATCCTCATTACCAAAACTGGATTAAAATGATAACAGGAGGCTGGACACGCACGAACGCACGCACCCCATTTTGACACCTTTCTCGTGGCTTTTCCTGAACTTTTTTTACTTCTGCTTTGGCCAGATATTAGAGGAAAGTCAATAGCAACATATGAGAATGTCATACATACAAAGATGTTGGTGTTTTTGTAGCATTTTGGGGTCTGTGGCTTTTTATCAAAAAGCAGAATACTTGCATGACTTTTTTCTGAAGAATGCACGTAGAAAATGACACTTAATGAAAAAAAAAAAAAACACCACCAAAATGTAAAAAAGAAAACACTATAGAAAAACGCTCAAAACACATAGCGGGTTTTTTTACACTTTTTTTTCTTTTGTATTTGGATCCAGTCTTGGCTGAACAAAAAAAAAAGCATGCAAAACTGCGCTGTATGAACAAGCCTTTTGGGGGCCATATGCAAAATTTGGCAGAGCATAGACTGTAGAGGAAGTGTGCTCGGACCCCCACCGATCAAAACTTCTGACGTGTCACTATGTTTTTTAAAAGATTAGTTACCCTTTTTTACTTGAATGGTACTGAGCTGCAATACCAGACACAGCCAGTGGACAATAGTGGCGCTGTTTCTGGAAAAAAGCAGCCATGTTTTTCTAATCAACCCCTTTAATATAATGATCAGAATGGCTGCCGGAGGACCTGAGGGAACCCGCTAAACGATCCCATTCCTTGAAGCTGACTATACCTATGTTCTTCAGAAAAATGAAAGTCTGCCCTGCAATTATTTTTGGAATTTCTTCTGTAATTAAGCCGCTTTCCCGTTAATAGGGCCAGTCTGGTCATTTGAATGTGATTATGATATTACAGTCACAACATGCAATTTCCGAAATTCTAATTCCTTCGCACACAGCTCTGCTAAGTGATGGCTTTGCGTTCATACATTACAAGGGGTTTGTAATTAGTCTGGATAAAACATTTGCTGTTTTTCATTAATTGGGAAATGCCACTTCACTTCTGAGGTAAATCAGATTTTTATTTTTCCTGATTATTTATTTGACATTTAACGAGTACAAAGTATTTGTGATGATGGTAAATGTCCCGCTAGCGTTTATGGGTAGAAATAAAACTAATGAGTTTTGTAGCGTTTATGAATGACGTAAAATGTTGACCATTAGTTCTCCGATTTTTTTTTATTTATTTTTATCACGATTTACAAGATCATTAGCGACACAGATCAGTCCCTACTATTTCCTCATAAGGACAGAGCCAAAGACTTGCAGGGACGTGCGTGGGGCCATGAAGAAACTGTACGGCGCTACGAATGGCGATGAGTCACATAAAAAGTGCCATTGGGGCGGAGCTTTTCAAACTTCATGTCCCTTTATTCTTCCACTGTCATCAGAAGTGTATGGGTCTCTTCACACGTTGAGGTGCGGTAATAACGGCATAAAAAAAACACATGCGTTTTTACTGCATCCGTATCGAAAGACGCACCAAATCGTGGTAAAAAGGCATGCGCTTTACGGATGTGTTTTTTTTTTATGCGGTTCTAAATGCACCTCAACCGCAACGTGTGAATGGACCATATTGCTGTCTCTCTTGCTGGGCAGGGGGATGCCGCAGTTCAGGTGATGCAGCTGCCGCCAATCAAGGCCTAGAGAGAGGGGCTCATTTTTGCTGCTGGGTTCACACGAGCATGTTACATCCGTAATGGACGGAACGTATTTCGGCCACAAGTCCCGGACAGAACACAGTGCAGGGAGCCGGGCTCCAAGCATCATACTCATGTACGATGCTAGGAGTCCCTGCCTCTCCGTGGAACTACTGTCCTGTACTGAAAACATGATTACAGTACGGGACAGTTGTCCCGCAGCAAGGCAGGGACTCCTAGCGTCGTACATAAGTATGACGCTAGGAGCCCGGCTCCCTGCACTGTGTTCTGTCCGGGACTTGCGGCCGAAATACGTTCCGTCCTTTAAGGACCGAACATGCTCAAGTGAACCCAGCCTTTCTCCTAAACCTATGACGCTGACAACGCTATATATTTTTAGGCAGCATCCACAACAAGGAGGTAGAGGTCTCATTTTAATCTAACAGTAGTATTTAGGCCTTGTTCACACAGTGCAGGTTTGCTGCAGTTTTTGCCATTATTTTTCAAGCCAAAACCATGAAAAGACCCTAAACAGAAGTATAAAAAGGAAGGCTTTATAGGTCTGCTTTCCTGGATCCATTTCTGGTTTTGGATTAACAAATGCATGCAAAATCTGCAGCAAATCTGCACTGTGTGAACGGGGCCTAAGGTCTCATTCCCCGATCATTGCCCTGTGTAAGAGGGCCCTTAGGCCTCGTTTACAGAGTGCAGTTGACACAATGCAGATTTGTGTAAGGCCTCATGCACACAAACATGCTTTTGCAGCCGTAATTCCCCCGAAAATCCACGGGAGAATTGCGGCCATATTAATTTCTATGGGGCCATGCACACGACCGTAGTTTTTACGGTCTGTGCATGGCCCGGGAGCCCGCACCGCAGAAAGAACGGACATGTCTTATTACAGCCGTCTTCTGTGGTCCGGGGTCATTGAAAATAATGGCCGCGGCCATGTGAATTGCCCGCAATTTGCGGGCGGCTTGCGGCTGATAGTTCGCTGCCGGCCGACCCGAAAATCACAGGCGTGCACATGGCTACGGTCGTTTGCATGAGGCCTAAACAGGGAGATGTGCTGTCGATATGATAGAAATGTATGGGGACGAGCGATCGTAGCAATGAGCGATCGCCCCCTACCTAACCGATCATTGTTCTTTGCGAAAGGAGCAAACAAGCGCCGATCAATGAGCTGTCCCGTTGATCGGCGTTTGTTGTTATGGCCTGGTGCAAAAAGACCCTAAATTTGCCACCAAGGGGGCCCAATAGATGCTGGATTATAAAGCATATCGCTAGGATATACCGTTACTTATTGATCATGGTGGGTCCACGATGGCCATGGGGGTTTCCAATACCCGGGATTCCTTCCCACCGATCCTCAGAATGAATTAATAGCAGCACTAGTTGAGCTTCCCTTTCATAGTATTTCATAGATGCTTCTGGCCGCCGGTTGTGCACCTATTGTCGCCGGATTAAAGAAATTTTACTGTATTTGGTCATCCTATGGCTGATTTACCCCCCAAAAAATGATTTCAAGTCTCAGTAAGCGCGCATGCAGTTTTCCGACAAATTGTTGCAGTTTTTTTTAGGATGCAGTTATTGGTTACAAGGGTTTTACCGCTACCACACACGTTCGACCTTCAAACAAAAAACACGTTGCGAAATTTAAAAAATGAGCGGGGCACAATACCGGCCCATGTGAATCCACCGTTAATTCTTTCCATTATGTCGATGGCCGATACATTTAGATCATCTATAAATATGTCTATATCTAAATTATCAGAATTTTTTTTTCTTGAATTCACTTTATTTGTATGACAATTCTTGTAATACTCGTATCTTTCATATTATTACCCTCCACAATATTGGCCTACCGTATGTGTAACATTATCGTCATGTTCTACTGAAGATTTTTCTTCCCCTCGCAGACAGTGAAGAATCAGCAGTATCGATTTAGTGTCATAATAAACGAGCTCTCCGCGACGGATAATGTTCCTTACATGGTCACGCTGCTCAGCGTCATCAATGCCGTCATTTTAGGAACGGAAGAGCTGAGGCTTCGAGTACAGCTGAGAAACGAGTTCATAGGTAATTTTTCTATATAAAAGCCCCTTCTGCATGTTCTTACTGATGTTCTGTCTTATACATGGATCCCTCTATCTTTACTTAGAGGGCTGTATAAGATTTTAAAAAAATGGCTGCTTTCTTCCAGAAACAGTGCCACACTTGTTTATGGACTGTGTCTGGTATTGCAGCTTAAAATCATTCATTTGAATGCTGCAATACCAGACACAGCCTGTGAACAAGAGGGGCGCTGTTTTTGGGGGAAAAAAAAGAAGTCCTTATTTTTGTAATCTTGTTCAATCCCGAAAAAGAAGGCGCCTAAATACACAAATAAGAGAGTGCGCTCTTCTGTTACTGTATCTCCCGTAGACTGTAATAAACTACGGGATTGGTGGTTCTCTGACTTACGTCAATTAAATTATGTCATAGTGTTTTCTGCATGAGGTTTTTGGACCTGCCATTTTACCCCATCAAAGTCATTGGGGGCAAACGTCACAAAAGAGCCAGGGATAGGGATTTCTACAGTAAGACAAAGCTTGCCGTCAAAACCCCAGTGACTACCACAGGTTTATTAAAGGGGTTTTTCAAGCTTTAGGCTGGATTTACACGAGGTCATTACGTCCGTAATTGCCGGACGTATTTCGGCCGCAAGTCCCGGACCGAACACAGTGCAGTACGGGACAGTTGTCCTGCAGCGAGGCAGGGACTCCTAGCATCGTACATAACTATGATGCTAGGAGCCCGGCTCCCTGCACTGTGTTCGGTCCGGGACTTGCGGCCGAAATACGTCCGGCAATTACGGACGTAATGACCTCGTGTGAAACCAGCCTTATGTAAATACATTGTTTATATTTTTATAATAAAAAGTTCTACAACTTTCTAATATTCTTTGGACTTCATCTGTCAAAATTGTCTAAGGCCCTATGCCCACGACCGTATTTTTCATCCGTAATTACGGACCCATTCGTTTCTATGGGCTACGGACACGTGTCCTAAGGGTGTATTCAGACGTTGTAGATGAAGTGCGGTAAAAACTGCATACGAAAGCTGCATGCATGTTTATCGCAACCGCATTGAAAAGCATTCAATCACACGCAGTGTTTTCAGACGGAATTCGGGTGTTTTACGCCTGAAAAAGCGCCCCTAATACGCCTGCAAACATCTGCCCATTGCCTGCAATGGGATTTACGGTTTTCTGGTCCCACGAGGTGTAATTTTATGCGTTGCTGTCAAAATACGGCGCGTAAAAAGACGCCCGCGAAAAAGAAATGCAAGACATTTCTTGGGACATTTTTGGAGATGTTTTTCATTGACTCCATTAAAAAACAGCTCCAATAACGGCCGTAAAATACGCCGCGAAAGACGCAAGTTGTTACAAAAAAGTCTGAAAATCAGGAGCTGTTTTCGCTTGAAAATAGCTCCGGATTTTAAGACGTATTTTGCTAAGCGTGTGAACATACCCTAAGAACATACAGATTTTGGATGCAGTTTTAACCTCATCAAATTCCGCAATGTGTGCCTAAGGACTTATTCACACGAACGTGTCATACGTCCGTGCAATGTGCGTGATTTTCACGCGCGTCGCACGGACCTATGTTAGTGAGTGAGGCTGTTCAGACTGTCAGTGAATTTCACGCAGTGTATGTGCGCTGCGTGAAACTCATGTCCTTTACTTGCCTGTGTTTCGCGCAGCACGCACCCATTGAAGTCAATGGGTGCGTGCAAATCGCGGTCAGCACACGGAAGCACTTCCGGGTGCCGCACGTGATGCGCGCTACAGTAGTAAAAACAATGAATGAAAACAGAAAAGCATCACGTGCTTTTCTGTTTGTAAACATAAAACCAGAGAGTCAGAATGATGGCGGCTGCGCGAAAATCACACAGCCGCGCATCATATGCTGATGCTACACGGACCTTTTGCGCGCGAAAAACGCAGTGTTTTTTGCGTGCGCAAAACGGACACGTCCGTGGGAATAAGGCCTAAGGGTGTATTCACAAGTGCACGCTTTTTTTATGCATTTTTTGACGCTAAAACCAGGAGTGGGTTAATATAATAGGAGAAGTAGAATCTGTCCTCTATCTTTTCCCTTCCTTTATAAACCACTCCTGGATTTGGCTTCAAAAACTGCATAAAAAAACCTGAACAAAACCTGCACATGTGAAGACACCCCAACAGTAAAACTGTCCTTGTTGCCAATAGCAACCATTCAGAGCTCTGGAAAAATTCAAGCTGAGCTCTAATTGGTCGCTATGGCCAGTTCTGGACAGTTCATAAATTCCCCCTATTCTTTTCCAATTCTTCACCATTTTGAAGATCTCTGCTTGCTGTCAGTGAATGAGAACATTCTTGTTTACAACCAGAGGCTGAAAGCCCATACAGAACCAATACTTTTCACAGCTGAGTGTTTGCTACAATTGTGTTCAGTCTGGACAATGCTGTTTTTTTACTTTTATAACATGTCAATCAGACAATTAGGTGGGGGTCCGACCCCTGAGAGAGCAGGACAAGCATGCACAGCCCCTTTCCAGAGTTTTTGGTTTTCTACTTTTTAAAAATAAAAAAGGTGTTGTCGAGGAAAATACTTCCATTTATCAACATAAAGCTTGAAAATGGTGATGAATTAAAACACAAGGGGGCAATTCATCAAAGCTGGTGCAAAGAAAAAGTGAGGCAGTTGCCCACAGCAACCAGATTCTAGCTCTCATTTTTCAGTGTCCATTTGGAAAATTAAAGCAGTGACCTGATTGGTTGCTATAGGCAATCGCTCCACTTTGCCTTTGTAACAATTTTGATACATTTTCCTCTATTTAGTAAGGATTATTAAAGGAACACTCCGGGCCGATCTAATGCACTGTGTTATGCCTAGTGCAGGGTCTGAGGGGGCAGAGCATGACACAGATTCAACGATCATTGAAAGGAGAATCCCTATGTCATGCACAGCTCTCAGGCCCTGCACTCTGCATAACGGGGATCAACTTTGCTTGGAGTGTTCCTTTAAGCTTTATTTACATAAAACAGGATAACTCCTTTAAATTCCCATAAAGCAAAAGGCTGGGTTCAGAATTTGCAATCAAAATGAAACATTTGAACCCAGCCATACTGGCTGCAAAATAATTACAACCATGGCTAAAAATGCCCTTCCCCCAACGCCTAGGGGTGAATTGATCCTAAACACTTTTCAGCAGTTTCCAGCAAACTTTTTCCAGCTTCCTGGCCAATTCGTTTGAAAGCAAAATGTCTCCCCCTAGTGGTGAACTAGAGGTAAACAATGAAATGGATTGCAATTAATCCGATCACTTCCCCAGCACCTGGCAAACCAATCCAGCACACGATTCCATGAGACTTCCTGAGCTCCAGCGGTCTGGAAAAACACCAACAGATCGGGTCTGTAAAATCAAACATTCTGCTAAATGTTATAACTTCATAGTTAAAAAAAAAACGTGAAAAATGTCATACAAAAAAGAAAGTTCATTTCTTATCACCCCTTCAGTGATTGAGCAGATTAGAGCTCAGTCCATGAGGTTAAAAACAAAACATCCTACCTGCAATCTGTAACCCGGCTTCAGGTGTGTGATGATCATGGACTGAGAGTGATGCAGATCAGTCCATGGGGGTTTGTGTGATGTCTGCATTGTCCCAGGGACTGCTTGAGACCTCTGTCATTTCTATGTCATGAGTAACTCGCTCCTATGATCGATGCTGCCTACTGATGAATTCTGGTCAATGTAAGTGATGAATATATCATGCATTTATGTAAATGTGATCATTTTTGCATATTCTATAATGGAGATTGTCTATCAAAAATCAAAAAATTCCCATGACTTTTTGATGAAGGTTCCTTCCAAGTCCTTACAGTAGATCTATTATAGGGACTGGGGAGACGCTAGTGCACGCGGGGGGTACAGTCCCATTCTATTTATTAGAATAAGACCCGTGCACAATACTCTCCGAGTGTCGTACAGTTGCCCCTGCGAGTGTACCACCGAACATGCGCTAGCATCTCTCCTTTCCTGATGTCTGATGGGAGATTGGAATTGGAGGAACACTTTAAAGATTCCGCTTGGTTGTTCTTTAGTTATATTTCTTTTATGGGAAAGATGGGTAAAAACCAATATGGCTACCAGGGAGGGGCCAAAGAGTGTATCGCTACATACTTAAGTCAGATATGCCATTCAGGACTGTAGGAAAGCTGTGTGATGAGCTGTAAGGGTAGACATATTTTTCCACTGTGCTTTCCCTGAAACGGCAATAAAAAATTGGAGTCCCCCAGGGGCACATGCATGGACAGCCCCCAAAGGTACGTACATCCTTGATATAACACAGTCCTCAATAAAAATCATGGTGAGAGTAGTGGTTACCATATATTTGTAAGGATTGTTTTAAATGTGTTTCCATGGAGAGGTGTGTGGGTAGTGTCGTGCCATGGGATCCTCCCTGCATGGCGTACGTCTCTGCCACTATAGTCCATCTTCCATCCCACAGATATCATTTCACTTTTTAAAAAAAAACTTGCTTCATGATGTCATCCCTTGTGCTGCCCCCTTTACTTTTTATAGAAAGTTTACTTTGTGATGTCATTCCTTGTTCTGTCCCCTTTTATAGAAAGTTTACTTCATGATGTCATCACTTGTTTTGTCCCCTTCCGCTCTGTGACATCAGGATGTCACCCCCCCCCCCCATCACGTCCTGTATTATTGCAGTCTCAAAAGCCCCTCATTGCAGTGAAACAAGCAATCATTAAACAGAAGAGGCTCTTGAGACTAATATAAACAGATGTTTCCTTTATGAAGTTTTCACACAAATATTTTTAATACTATTAATCAGATGTGCAAAGTCCAGTCCTAGGGCCACGTGCAGACCCTTTAACGTTCCAGAGTGAAATCTACGCCTACTACACCTCCCTGACAGATTTGTCAGATGCCCCATTTTTAGAGCCCTTTTTGTGCCCTAAAAACACTGAGAGCCCCAATCAAGAAGTGGAGGAGTTAAGCACAGCACTTAAAAATGACAACTAGGATCTGGTTGGTTGGTATGGGCAACTGGGGCCCAGCGGGTTCTGGGGCTAATATGAGGCCAACACATTGTAGGGTATGGGACTAGTACATGGTATATACTTCTACCAAAATGAGTACAGGTTATTTAATAAAAACAAAGTGTAAAACATATAGCAATATTGATGTCCCTCTATGTATTGCAGGTCTACAACTACTGGATGTGTTAACAAAATTAAGGTAAAAAAGAAAAAAAACATACAAACAACATTATTTGTAAATTATGTAAAAGATTTGACCGCTTAAGGCCTTATGCGCACTTCAGTTATTTTCGTCAGGGTGCTATCCGTTTTTTTAACTGATCGCACCCTGACACATTCATTTAAATGGGGCCATGCACACTTCCGTTGTTTTAACGGAACCGTGTGGCCGTTCCGTCAAAAATAGTACAGGTCCTACTCCTGTCCGCTTTTGACGGAACGGTCTCTGCATTTTCATTGATTTGGTCCGTGAAACAACGGACTTCACACGGAAGCCATCCATGTGCGGTCCGTGTTTCACGGATCCGTCATTAATGGTCGTACGACGGCCAACGGTACTGTGCATGAGGCCTTAGTCATGAAGAAAGTAAGGAACTTTTTTGAATACTTAACAAATATGTTGTGTTTTCAATAAAGTTTAGCAGAACTGAGTTTATAAGATTGCTGGGGGTTACTGAATCCAGACCCGCAGCAATCGGTTGATTACCAGAAAAAAACAAAACTTTTAAAGTAGGCAAATTTGGTATTCAGGTGTCTGGGAAAATAGCAATGACCACCCCTGCGGGAGCTAGGACAGCAGCCATAATGTTTGTCACCCAGCTAAGGCCACACAGCAACATAACGTTACCCACGAGAAACGGTTGGATGTTTTGTGACGGTCACTGTGACATTTTTACCGTGACTTGTGGGTGACATTGCGTTGTTTTCTAACCTTAATGGACTAACCTATCGTGAACCTCTAAAGTCATTACCAGGAATGTCCGTCCTTTCCTTACTCAGAAACCAAAACCCGATCAGATTTATTATACATAATTGGGTAACTTATTACTTGTTGATTTCCTTTTCTTTACTTCTGGTTCAGGGATCTGGAGGATGAAGACCTGTTAGTACAGGCCTCTGTGTTTGAGGAAGCCAAGTCTGAGGATGATGAAGATCTTCTTAAGATTTATGGAGGGATTGATATGAACAACCATCAAGAGGTTTTCACGACGCTCTTTAACAAAGTACGTGTTTTCCATGTTTAGAATGTAAATTAGGAATCTACAAAAAGATCCAGTTCTAGGCAGGAAGAGGTCCTTGCTGGGGTTACACGAAACAAGTCATCTTCAGGTGTTCCTTGATGGGATCCCCTGTAGGGGAGGACAACTTCAAGTAGTATGGTGATGTCCACATACTGTCAGAGAAGTATCTTGAATCTCCTGTCCCCCGATGCACAATCCATAATAGGGCCACACTAATAGTCATATACCGGTTATGGTCCTGCTCTTCTATACCTGTTGTGGTCCTGCTCTTCTATAAGTCCTATATGTTTTGGTCATTAATGGAAAATCTGCAGGTATTTCAACTCTACTTGGAGATGGGCTATTGTGTTGCCATTTGGAAAGTATTGGGGATCTGCTCAACTGGTGGGGGTTGGGTGGATGTTAGAAAGGGCATTGACATAATAAAATATTAAATATGAAACACTAGTGTAAGCACAAAAGTTCTGCCTTTATCAGTTGATCAACTTATTGTCTAATGCCTTGGCCTTAAGCTGACCATACATGGTGAGACATCCTCCCAGAACTTTACTCTTTTTAGCGAAACTGAGATGAATAAAAAAAAATCTTTGATACAACTTTTTGAAGTGTGCGTCGTATCTTTGTAGTGCACTAGTGAGTATTGTTTGTGGTATTTTGCAGGTGAGTTGTTCGCCACTATCGGTCCAGCTACTCTCCATTTTGCAAGGTCTTCTGCATTTTGATGTGTCCCATCCTTCCAGTGCGTTACTTTGGGAGGCCTTGGAATTCCTGGTGAACAGAGCTGTATTGCTCGCAGATGACTGTACGTAAACACAAAAATTCAGGTTCAATAATTTTTGTTTGATTGAATGATGCTGTACTATAGTTTTTATTATCTGATTACAATTTTTATTTTCTTCGTTACTACTGACAGGCAAAACTAACAACCTTGAGGAGGTCATGGATAGACTTTTAGTTTCCAAGAAACAAAGTAAACAAAAGACCAAAGATCAAAATGTTGAGAAATTACACAAAAGTATACAGACCGACAAAACCAAAGATGAGACTTGTAAGGATAATTCATCTGGTCATAAGACAGCTGAATCCTCAAAAGATTTTCAGGAGATACAACTTTCAGTGATACTTGAAAAGACTTTGTCACCTACTCTTTTATCTGGAAACCCTCCCCTTCCCCCTCCATTGCCTGAGGACCAGTCTACATCATCACCTCCTCCTCTTCCCACCATGGGGGTGTCGCCACCACCACCACCGCCACCACCACCTCTTCCTGGCATGGATGGATTTCCAGCTCCCCCTCCACCTCTTCCAGGCGCTTTGGCATCGCCTCCACCACCTCCTCCACTTTCTGGTATGGGGGCATTGGCTCCACCACCACCTCCTCTTCTAGGAATGTGGGGGACTCCACCTCCTCCTCCCCCACCTCTTCCTAATATGGGTGGTTTTCCACCCCCAGGCATGGGTGGCCTACCACCCCCACCACCTCCTCTTCCAGGCATGTGTGGCCTACCACCCCCACCTCCTCCTCCTCTTCCAGGCATGGGTGGATTTCCACCCCCACCACCCTTTCTCTCAGGAGCTGGTGGCCCACCACCACCACCGCCACCTCCAGGAGGCTTCGGGGAAGAAGAAGTTTTTGCTCAAGTTGGTTATTCTTTAGGTTACGCAAGACCACCCTACATCAAAGTCAATAAACCATCATTAAAAATGAAAAAACTGAACTGGCAGAAACTGCCTCCTAATCTTACCAAAGGTATGTCCTCTGTGTGTTTTATGTACATTTGGGTTCAATTGTGGGGTTGAAAAAGTATAAATTGTTACTATTCACTGAGCAAATGTAATATCTTCTATACATGTATAGGCTCTAGGCCACATATGTACTTCATGGTAAATGTAAAAAACGGGATGGTACAAGTTAGTGGTATATAATCGGAAAAGGTTTCATCTTATGTATTATTATTATTATTATTAACTGTTCTGCATAAATATGTAAAGGGTCTAAATATCCTAATTTGTTCCTTTTTTTAAGAAGGCCAGTCTATGTGGTCTTCACCAAGCTCCATTGAAGAAACTCCAGAACCCAACTATTCCAGCATTGAGCAGCTCTTCTGTCTTCCACAAGCCACAGCTAAAGACAAAGCAGCAATACCAGCAAAGAAACCACCAAAAGAGGTACGGACCTCCCCAGAGTACCACAGTCCCTTCTTGTTTAGATTTCTTATGTTTTTCTGTTTCCTTTTTTCCAGATTTCCTTTTTGGATCCTAAGAAGAATCTCAACTTGAATATATTTTTGAAGCAGTTCAGATGGTAAGTCAGTCACTTACTTTGTCCATAGATGTCAATGAATAATATAGATTTCACTGTGGCCAGGCGTTGTTGACCGTACTGTCCAACATCTATACATGCCCATCTATTTGTACTTGGCAGTATGGCTATAGCTATATCGTTCCCTGAGGTTCATTTGTCTTCGACCTGTCCTACCACTATTACTACATTAAAGGTAGAACAGAAACAATAGCTGGGCATACTAGTAGGTAGAAAAAGTCGCTACCTTGGGTACGTCTCGACTTGCATTTGAAGGCGAGATTTAAAGCATCAGAAAAAATTAACCCATATTCCTTATGCTCTCGTTGTACCCAGGACAGCTAGCTGCCTCTCTAATCCCCAGCCTTAGTATTGCATTTCTTTTTTTTTTTTTTTTTTTTTTTTTTATAACTTGATTAAAATCAACCGTTTGTTTTTTTGTATTTTTTTTATTTTTATAGTCCCAATGAAGAAATAATTGGACTAATTGAAAAAGGAGATCGTTCTAAGTTTGATATTGAAGTTTTAAAACAATTCCTTAAGCTACTTCCTGAAAAACATGAGGTAATGGCAAAATGTTCTTTGCCTATTGTAGTCATGGATGCAAAAAATTCCATATTGACTTATTTTTGGCTTAGCAGTAGATTTAAAGGTAATTTATTAAATGACTGTGGGAAATAAAAAATATGTTTTTGATGGGGGGTAGTATAGAAACCGGACCCCGCCTTGCTGTAGAAATTGTCTCACATCCCAGACTACTTGCGTGATGTTTTTATTTCCCCAACAGAGACATTTTAGCCCCTGAGGACCTTTAGCAATCTATAGTTATGGCTTGATACAGATTCTGAGGAACTGAAATGTCTCTTGATTTGGGAATATAAAGCCATACTTGCCCAACTGTTCCAGAATCTCCGGGAAACTTACGTAAAAATGGAGACCTTGCAAATTCCCGGAAGGGCAGGCAAATCTCCCGGGTGCATTTAGGGGGTCTGAATTTTGGCGTCTGTTATGGGGTCTGTATTTATTCAGGGGATTTGGCCTCGGACTGAATTTTGGAGTTCGTTCTTTAATTAGGGGGTCTGTATTTGTTTAGGGCATCTGTATTTGTTTAGAGTGTTTGTATCTATTCATGGGGTTTGGTCTTGGGACTGAATTTTGGGGTTCGTATTTGTTCAGGGGGTCTGGTATAGGGTCTATTCAGGGGGTGAGTAGTTGTTTATGGGGTCTTCATTTTGGAGTTGTGATACAAAGGGGTCATATGCACTATGATTCAAATGTCCTTTTATGGGCATGTACTATATAAATGGGAGGGGCATATGGGGAAAAAATTGTGCAATACACGCTCCGTTTTCTGCAGCTTCTCTGAATAGAATCATGTGACACCGTCTGTCTTCTATTTCTGAGGAGTCTATGTCACGTGATCTTTTTACAACTAACTGGCCGAGACAGATCATGTGACTCCAAGAACCAGGAAATGATTTGTCTTTAGGCCCCCCCCTTTTGGTACTTTTTGGGGCTGTTCATCGGGTTTAATTGTTACTCTTTTACACTGAAATCCTTATTTTACAAGGTCCATCGTAGTGACGGTTTCCCTTTAAAACATGACTGTTATTTGACAGTCCTAACGTGCGCATTGTAAACATGGCTGCCTTCCATAAAATATGTAAATAATCAAATTATTATTGGGTAACTACCTAATATATTATTTTTTTTGTTCTTCTAAATTAAACTACTGTAAGTTTTTATGTCTATGCAACAAAACCTGGAATTTATATATGTATTCTTCTATATAATCTGAAATACGCACCGAATGATGGCATTTGGACTGGCAGGTGCTCTCATATTTATTCACTGCCCATATTCCTGTATATGTTAATATGGACTGTACTTTTGGCTTTCAGGTGGAAAATCTAAAGGCTTTCCAAGAAGATAAATCCAAGCTATCAAATGCTGATCGCTTTTACGTGTTGCTTCTTGGTGTTTCCAAGTAAGTAGTTGTGTGAGGTCTAAGGTCTCCTTCAGATGAGACGTAATACCCGTCCGTGTCCTGTGCGTTGAAATCTCTCACCACACACGGAGCCATGCAATTCAATAGGGCTGTTCACACATGCCTTGTTTTTATCGCAGCATGTGTCCGTTGCGTGAAACGCACTGCGTGTCCTATATTGGTGCGTGTTCACTTAGTCACCCATTGAAGTCTATGGGTGCGTGAAAACCACGGACAGCATACTGACAACATCCATGTGCTGTCCGTGTTTCACACATCAAATACATTGAAAAGCAGAGAAATTAAAAAAAATGCTTGTACGGATGTGAAAAACGCATGCCACACGCAAAGCACACTGATGCCATGGACAAGAAATGTAGGAAAAAACGCTGTGTTTGTTACGTGTGCAAATCGGACACGCTCGTCTGAATGTAGCCTAAACCTCCAGATGGATAGAAGACTGCACACAACTGCCAGATCTTCTCCTTACCAATGATTAATTAGACGTTCTTCATACCTTGGTCTCGATCATGAATTGCCAATATAAAAGGAGTGACTACTTCTTCCGCATCCGCTTAATATCTACACAATAAGCGATGGTCAAAAAATTTCACTATAGCCACCATCCCATAAAATATTAATTAAAGGGGTTGTTTGAGGGTCCCCCCCCCCCCAAAAAAAAACTGGCACCACTCCTGTGCATGGCTTGTGTCTGGTATTGCAGCTCAGCCCTATTCTCTTGAATGGGAATGAGCCAAAAAATCAGACACCACCCATGTTAATTCTAACTCTTCCATTTATTTGAGGGTGGATTTCCCTTTTAAAGTTTTCCTCTGGCTTTGACAAAATTTGGCAATTTTCTCTACTTAAAAAAAAAAAGTTGAGTAACTTTTTACTGGTTTTGTACTGTATTTTAAGTTATTTTGGGTCTTTCTGCTGGTTGCCCTTGGAAACAGACAGGGCTTTATCTCCACTCTGTTGTCAGACATGGGACCTAATAGCTTCACTCTAAGTTTTTTGAGCTCCCACAAAGCACTGCCGTCTGGTAACCAGAAACTAGAAGATTTCTATAAGATATGTAAGGCCCTTTTTTACGGCCATAATACAGCTGCACTTTAGCATTACATTACCACCATCCTGCATGAACCGAGCTTGGATCCCCATAGTACCCTATCAAGGCCATATTGTAGGGACGGAAGATGGGCAATTGCCCCGGAGCCTCCACAACTTTAGGGTTTTAGAGGGGGGGCATCAAATTCCTAATGTAGATACAATTTTATTTAACATATTCAATTTTTTTTTATTTTTTTTTATAGCTATCAGCTCCGTATCGAATGCATGCTGGCTTGTGAGGAATGTAACCTCATGCTGGAAATGCTACGACCAAAGGCGAAAGTTGTCAGCATAGCTTGTGATGGTAATGCTTTTTTTTTTTTTTATTAGGTATTTATCGTTGGTATACAGTAGCAGAGCTGATAATTTGACATTATTTATTATTATTATATATTTTTTGCTTTTTTCAGATGTTCTTGCCAGCCATCGGCTTCCGATCTTCTGTCAACTTGTTTTGAAAGTTGGGAACTTTTTAAACTATGTAGGTATTAAACACAGTATTAATCCTGTTGCTAGGAATATTGTAATGAGAACTTTTATCCTTGCCATCAAACTCGTATTAAATATTCCCTAACCTGTAGTTAATATGTTAGGGGTTATCATACAAGCGTATAACATCTGTTATGTAATGCCTTCATCTGCATGGGCACTTCTTTCCTTCGTATGGCCTTAGGGCACAAAGACACACCGCGTAAACACTGCAGATTTTCCGCAATGGATTAATTGCCGTTAATCCACAGCGTAATACAGTAGCAGCAGTGTGGGTGAGATTTCAACAAATCTTGTCCCCACACTGCGGAAAAATGCAGCCAAAAAAAAAAACCGCACACATATTGACGTGTGATTTCTTCAACCGCAGCATGTCAATTAATGCAACGTATTCACAGCTTTTCTGTTGCGGGTTCTCCTATTGAATTCAATGAGGTGCTTAAATCCGCAACAAAGTAATGTGTGTTGCGACATTTGCAGCGGAATCCCAGCGATTCCATCGCAAGTAAGAAAAAAAAAAATAGTTCCCTGATTCTTCTCCAGTCTGGCCTCCTGGAATGACGTATACCCTTGTGGCCGCTGCAGCCAATCACAGGCTGCAGCGATCACATGGCCTGCAACGTCATCCCAGGAGGCCGAGACTGCGAGCAGAGTAGAGGGAGGGGTAAGTATGAAAAATTTTTCTGGCACGGCTTTACGCAGCGAAAATTCCACCAGAAATACACATCACAAAGTGAACGATTTTTCGGACAGAATTTCCCGCGGTGTTCAGGGCAGATACGCTGCGCAGCGTGTCTGCCCTGAACACATCCTGTGTGTTTGAGTTAAATGATAAAATACCGGCTGACTGATGCCACCACTAGGGCTAGTATATATTGATCTTCATAATAAAACCGTATGCAGTAAGCTCGTTTGCTCCCCCTAGGGGTGGCTGCAGGCAGACAGAATTTAATCATTTACGTGCGTGTATGTGTGTGTGTATGCGCGCGTGTGTGTGTGTGTGTGTGTGTGTGTATGCGCGTGTGTGTGTGTGTGTATGCGCGTGTGCGTGTGTATGTATGCACATGCGCGCAGGGGATTTTTGGAGCTCTGTATCAGAAAAAGCGAGCTCTGACCACTATAAAGATATAAGCAGTATTAATCAGCAGGGAATGCTGGATCTAAAAATTACATTGTGTTAAAAGGTAGAGATTCACTTATAATAAAGAAAAGTTATGGCAAATTTGGCATCCAGAAGTAAGACATATTCAGTCTACTATTCCGGTTATTGAGTGACAACGTTTCTATCTTCATCTAGGGAAGTCACACCGGAAATGCCAATGGGTTTAAGATAAGCACCTTACTGAAGCTGACCGAGACAAAGGCCAATCAAACCCGTATTACTCTACTGCACCATATCCTAGAGGTAACCATCTCATTTCTTAGAATATATATTTGTAATACATCTTGATATAATATGTATACACAAGACTGCGTTTTGTGTACATAACTTTATTTCTTATTTTTCAAGGAAATTGAAGGAAATTATACAGATCTCCTTGAACTTCCAAATGACCTTGAGAAAGTATCGAAAGCTGCTGGGTAAGAACAAAAGAGTCTATAGGATACTACAAAGACTATGAGCCCGTACTCCGATACATCGGCTTTCCGGAAAAAGTCGAACAGAAACCAAGCAGCTGAGCGCTCACACGAGTACTTCCGCTGCTTCGTTCTAGCGATTGGTGGGGGTCTCAGTGCTCGGACCACCACCAATCCAAACTTCTGGCATGTAACTATGACATGACAGAAGTTTGTCGAACGTTTAGCTACACTTTAAAGAGGCTCTGTCACCACATTATAAGTGCCCTATCTCCTACATAAGGAGATTGGCGCTATAATGTAGGTGACAGCAGTGCTTTTTATTTAAAAAAACGATCTGTTTTCACCACTTTATTAGCAATTTTAGATTTATGCTAATGAGTTGCTTAATTTTACTTTAGACCAAGTGGGCATTGTACAGGGGAGTGTATGACGCTGACCAATCAGTCATGCACTCCTCTCCATTCATTTACTCAGCGCATAGGGATCCTGCTAGATCCTTATGTGCTGTCTTATACTAACACATTAACAATACTGAAGTGTTTAGACAGTGAATAGACATTCCACGGGATGTCTATTCACAATCTCTGCACTTCGTTACTCTGTCTGTGGTAGTTACAGCAGAGGAAGCGTAATCTCGCGAGATTACGCAGTAAATGACAGGTTACAACGAGATTACGCTTCCTCTGCTGTAACTACCACAGACAGAGTAACGAAGTGCAGAGATTGTGAATAGACATCCCGTGGAATGTCTATTCACTGTCTAAACACTTCAGTATTGTTAATGTGTTAGTATAAGACAGCACATAGAGATCTAAAAGGATCCCTATGCGCTGTCTAAATGAATGGAGAGGAGTGCATGATGCTGATTGGTCAGCGTCATACACTCCTCTGTACAACGCCCACTTGGTCTAAAGTAAAAACACGCCCACTTAAGCATTAAGCAACTCATTAGCATAAAGCTAAAACTGCTGATAACATGGTGAAAACAGATCGTTTTATTAAATAGAAAGCACTGCTGTCACCTACATTTATAGCGCCGATCAGATTATGTAGGAGACAGGGCACTTAAAGAGGCTCTGTCACCACATTATAAGACTGGCGTTTACAGAAGAGTACGTGGAAGTCTAACATGCAAAATTTATTAAGAGGCACACATCTTGTACTGTCCTAGAAATGTAAAGCTATACCTGCTATTAGCAAGTGTAGATTGGCGCTATAATTTGTGACTTTTTTTTGGAGTACTTAACAATAAATGTGCCAGATCGGTTGCTCACCACATCTAACATCTCTTAGCAAAATTAAAGCTTTAGAACAGACTAGGAAAACTTCCCCATGACTTCTGCAAGGGCATATCTATGGGGGGTGCAGAGGTAACGGTTACACCCAGGGCCAGAGAGGGTTTAAAGGACTTTCTGCAACATAAAAAGACAGCAGTATTCGAAATGTCACATGGTAGGTGGAAAGGGGCTATGTTACAGATTTTGCTTTGAAATCCAAGAATTTTAAAGTGGAACTAAACTTTTAAACAACTTTTGACATATCATAGTGAGATATCAGAAGTTTTGATTGGTGGGGGTCAGAGGCTGAGCACTGAGATCCCCACCGATCGCCAAGACGAAGCGGCAGAAGCGCTCGGGTGAGCGAGAGGTGTACGACTCATAGCCTTTTTTTATTGAGCTTGGACACCACTCGCACAGCCTTTTGAGGAGGAAAGTTGATGAGAAATGAAGCGGCACAGTGCTTACCCATGCTCTTCTGATGCTTCGTTTTAGCAATTGATGGAGGTATTGGTGCTCGGAACCCCATGGATCAAAACTTCTGACATGTTGCTATGACATATGAGAAGTTTGTTGTTTTTTTTTGTTTTTTAAAAAGGTTTAGTTACCCTTTAAGTCACTGCTCCCAAAAGTTTTATTCTTAAGTGATCAGACTGCATTTCTGTTTCCCCTTTCAGTGTAAACATAGAAAATATATACTCTGAAACAAGTAGCATTCTAAAAAGATTAAAAGAACTTCAGAATAAGCTCTCCAAGTCATCCAGTGACCTGAAGGAACAATACGACAAATCTGTTCTGGTGAGTTTTTGTCACAATATATTATACAGCCCCAAACGTCTCCTTTTCTAATGTATTAAATATTTAGGAGACATTTTTTGCTTTGTGACATGGAGAGCCCAGCTACGACTCTGACTACATGTAAGTTTTTATTACCTTCTTACTATCTTAAAATGTCATCTAGATCTAGTCCACTGTGGGTACTTCTTCTTCACTGTGCTGTTTTTGTCCTTCTGTTATACAAGAAAAAAATAACTTTTTGATTGTATTGTCTTTTATTCTTTTTTTGGTTGTTTGAGATCAAATTTCCATGTTTTGCCTTCGTCGTTTGCCCCATTCTCAAAATTGTAATGGGGCCGTTACACCACCCGTTACAGTGCTCTAAAAGCTATAGAGAAGATATTCCTTTGAGTTTTAATCCTAGTCCAATACAGATATTTAACCCACAATCTGATCGCTCAGAGAATGGGTTGGTAGTCTACAGGGTTTTGTTTTTTTTCCTTATCTGTGACTGTATAGGTCTAGTATATTCTGTAGGACTGTGCACAGAATATATATATATATATATATATATATCTTCAGTGGGGCTTAAATTTTTTTTTCCATATCCCAGTCCCACATAAAATATAGGGAGCCAACTAGCCTACATACGGTGTTCAATAATACCTAAACCTACAGTCCAAAGGACTCTTTCTTTACAAACAGAAACAACGATGAAGAAGTTCTGCTATTGTCAAAGAAGAAAGAAGAATGGCTAGTGTAGTGTTACAGGTAGAAGATCTAACATGAAATACAAAAATGTTACCAATCCAAAAACAACCCCTCACTCTTTGCACATTACCATTTTTTTGTACTTTTATGCATCTTATCTCCTAGTTTAAGCATCACCTCCAAACTTAGTTTAGGATTGGGAGCCTTTTTTTATAGCTACGTTTGGCTTTATAGATGGAGCCTCCCTGACCCATTTTCTCCCAGGTCCCCATTTGAATTATTGTCTCTGACCACAACAAATAGGAGACTAGACTCTGTGGTCACTGAGACAGCAAATGGTGTTATTTGACAGATTTAGACAGGATAATGTCATTTGGTACAGAATGGGACATCTTACATGGAAATAACTACAAATACTGTTTCATGGAGTGTTGTACCTGTTGCTTATGTCACGTTTTGTTTTTTGTCACTGAATTTCGTATTTAATGTTATATTTGTAGGACTGTTTTGATGGACTAAAGGACTTGGAACAACATCTGGAAGATATTTCACAGAAGAAGAAGAAACTGGCTGATTATTTATGCGAAGACCTATCAAAACTTTCACTAGAAGATACTTTTGGAACCATGAAAACGTTTAGAGATCTTTTTCTGAAAGCGAGGAAGGTTTGGAGCTTTATAATTCTATTCTATAGATAAGTGAACCAGGTGAATTCAAATGTCAGGTGATCAACAATCCCTGTGGGCCTGGGTCTGGTCCTCTTCCAATAGCAACACGGCACCGTGAAACATGAGCAGTTTGGCTCAAAGGTGTCCATAAATGTTGAAATGCAATTATAGTTAGTAAATTGCGCCCCAATTATACAGAAATCTTACCAATTTGATCAAATAAGTTACAAGATTTTGACATTTTTGACCGTGTTTGATGGAAAGATCCTAAAATTACATTCAATTCGTGTGATCATTTTCTTTGCTTCTATGAGAGTATAAGATTACTTGTGATTAAAAATCACCTTGAATAAGTCATTGTCAACTTGTCAACCTACCATTGGTTTGGGTCACTGGTTGTACCGACGGTCTTTTTTTTTTCCCAGTTTTTTTGATTGATAATGTATTACTTAGGAAAATAAAGACAGGAAAGAACAGGCAGTAAAGGCTGAAAAGAGAAAGAAGCAACTCGAGGAGGACGAAGCAAAGAGGCAGAAAGGAGAGAACGGAAAAATCAGTAAGTTGCAGTAAATCTAATTCCGAAGGGCACCTTTCATTTTTTTGTTACCACATACGTTATACAATTTTCACATACAAGAGTAAAATATTGTTGAAGGGGTTGTCTCATGGAGACCAACCCTAACCATATGTCCTATTTGGGTCAAATAGGTGTTATGGTGTGGGGTTATCTTGCTCAGGATCCACCCTCTGAGCCGGTTTGTAAGTGGTCTACCCCATGGCACTTGTTGGGATGAATGAATAGTAGTCACTCTATACTTTTATATATTTTTCGCCTCCATTATTGTTATCCATATACACAAACCAAGAATTGAATGACCTGTTTAATTTTGAAAAAGAAAAATCCAAAAATGTCGTCATTCGTACAGTATTTTATGCGTAAGAATTTATTTCATATTTTATTATTTTTTCTTGTAAAAAAAAATAAAAATAAAATACATATATATTTTTTTAATTTTAATCAAACAAAAGTTTTGCCAGCAAACTAACACATTCTGTAACTATTTATTTTATGTCCCAAAGTTCGGAAAGGAGCACCAAAGATAGAAGAAGGTTGTATCATTGACTCTTTATTGGCGGATATCAAGAAAGGTTTCCAGCTACGTAAGACTGCAAAAAGCAAACTGGAATCTGAAGATGCTCAAAGGAACTCCAGTAGTGATTTAAATGATAAAGTTGCTACAGGTATTCCCAGGCGACTAGCTCGGTCCCCTATGCGAATGCATCTCTCAGGCTTGGCTTTCAAAAAAGATTAACCAATGGCTTGGACCCTGCTTTATCTGGACTGCATGCCTTCCATTTCCTTACTCATTTTTTTCCAAGCTTTGCTTTGTGTAACAAAATATTTAAAAAAATGCCCGTAAGCAAAGTATTTCAGAAAAAATACTTTGTATTCTGCGCATCATTTTGTCACAATTATTTTTGCTTCTTTGCTTCTATTTTATACATGCTAACCCTGTAAATAATGTTGCATGAATTAAATGTGCATGAGATTGGAGATTTTTTTTTTCTTGTTTTCTTACTTACATTTTGGGGTTGAGAGCACTTATATTTTCAAAAAGTTGTACTAGCTGTTGTCAAATTAGAACACGCTGCCTTTCAATATGACCTTCCTTAACTTGCGTCCCTATGTAAGTGTTAAAGGGGTTTCCCCACAAGGGACATTTGTGACATATCCAAGGGATATTTCAAGAAAGATAGTCGAACAACAGCACACGTCTCCAGATAATCAAAGTGGTTTTATTGTCAGAACATCCACGACAAACAGGCAACGTTTCGACCCATAGTGAGTGTGGGGTCTTTGTCAAGCCTTGACAAAGACCCCACACTCACTATGGGTCGAAACGTTGCCTGTTTGTCGTGGATGTTCTGACAACAAAACCACTTTGATTATCTGGAGACGTGTGCTGTTGTTCGACTATCTTTCTTGGAATTCTACAACATGCCGGAGTGGGTTTGCCTGGCTTGACAGCGTGCACCGCACCAGACTCGGGATTTGTGCTGCTTCAAAATCTTTCACTTTGCTTCATATCCAAGGGATATGTCATAAATGTCAGATAGATACGGGTCCCACCTCTGGGACCCACACAGATCTCTAGAACGGGGCCCCCTAAACCTGGTTCTACCTCTTTGTGTTCTGGCTGATTTCCGACCATGAAGGATAAAACAGCATAGCTTGCTGAGCTATGCTGTTTCCATAAGCCCCATTGAACTGAATAGTACTTACGGAAACAGTGTAACTCGCATGCTAGGCTGCTTCCGAAACTGCCATTTACTACTATGGGAGTTACAAAAACAGCACAGATCAGCGAGTTACGCTGTTTCTGTAACTCCCGACCATATAATCAGGAAGTGGCCGTGAGTCCGTGTGAGCACAAAAAGCTGGAACGGGGTTTAGGGGGCCCCGTTCTAGAGATCGGTGCGGGTCCCCCTTCTATCTTATATCCAAGGGATACACGTCATAAATGTGTCATAAATGTCCATTGTGGGAAAACCACTTTAAGTTCCTAGTTATAATTTTCCTCTGCTCCTTTGGATCCCTGAGCAGCTAGATTTATCCTAAGTCCGGTCTTGGACAACTGTAGTATGGGGGCATTTTAACGTCCATATCACACACTCAAAAGGCCGAGACCTCCATGGACCTACTGAACTGAACTTAGGTTCCTATGGTGATCTCAGTTTGTAGAACCTCAGGGGTCCTGGTCTTACAGACCGAAAGAGGCCAAAGCCGTCTAAAACAGACCTTTATAAACTCACCAAAGCGTATTTTATCTCCATATTCCCTTCCAATTTTTTCAACAAAAAAAAACCGATCCCAGCAGGAAGAAGAAAACATTTTCCCAAGTACTGATTTTCCTCCTTATTATGGACTGGAATAAAGAGATGTTAATGTGAACATGAAATGTGGCTTTGCATATTTGATGGTTAATCCTGGCCTATATCTATTGATTGGTGGGGTCTGACTCCCGGGAGAGACTTCTTCATTGTTTACACAGGCACAACGCGGTGTTTGGCTGTGCCTGGTACTGCAGCTTAGTCCCATTCACTTGTACGATATTGTGCCTGTGTAAATAATGAAAGGGACTTTGGTGAATTCTGATGATCAGCGGGGGTCCCAAAGGATAGGCCATAAATATAAAAGTCACGGAAATCCAAACCGTTTTATTGCAGTTTTTGGCTCCATTTTTTGAGCCAAACTTAAAAGGTGGACACAAAAAGAAGATGTGTCAGTCTAGTCTTTATGCCTTTCTGACTTTGGCCCAAAAAAACTGAGCCAAAAAATGATTTTTTTTTTATTTTTTTCCCCCAAGATGCATTATTCTTCTGGATTCACTTTCTTGGGCCAAATAAGAAAATTTGTTTCTTTAATCTCTGCATACTTTTGAAAAGGTCAGGTGACCATAGGTACCACAAGTGTAAAAATGCTTATAAGTAATGAAAGTAAATGCTATGTAAAAAGAACAAAATAAAATTATAAGTCTAATTAGGTAGTCTTCATAGAATTGGGACTTTTGTTTAATTTATTGAAATGTAGACCAGCCCTGCTATGCCAAAAGGGAATAAAATTATTTTTGCTACTTGGCCCTTCCTGTTTTTGTTTTTCTCTACATAACCTGTTTTTATGTAAATTTTCTGCTTGGATGAGATACTTTGTATATGCTGCTTTTATTTATTTTTATTAAATTTTGTGAATGCTCTGCATGGCTAACCTATATTTCAACTAACCCAGTGGAGACATAATCAAAGTTCTGTACGCGTTTGTGTTGCTTTTGACCTAAATATACCTAAAAATAATGCCTGATCCTATTTTACAAAGGCAAATCAGGGCAAATGAAGGATGAAGACTCAAAAAAGTTGGGTACAGTAAAAGACCCTTCCCCATCTAAGAGTGAAGATAACGCCAACCCATCAACTGCCATTGAGGCCACTAAAGATCAAAAGGACCTGCCTCAGAGTAAACCAGTAGATAACGTAGGTGTAGATGGACATACATCTATGGTCAGTCAAGCGGCACAAATTAGTGTCGGAAGCCATGATAAAAAAGAGACATTGTCTACAGCTGCTCCCCCGTGTATGACCACCGAGACATTGAACATTAATACAGACCAAGAAAGTCTTCCTGAGAATGCTAAGCAGGAACCCTCTAGTGATTCTGATGCCCCAAAGAAAACCAGTGTTGCAGCCAACATTATTGCATGTTCTCAGGATGTTGCAGAATCTCATGGGGTGTCACAGAATTCCACATGTGACTTGGATAAATCTCAATGTCAACCAGATGAAGTAGATTCCAAAACCCAAAAATTGAAAGACGTTCCTCACGACCAGAAAAATGAAACCGTTGAATGCTCAGCAGTAAAGGAAAATATATTAGTTGACACTTTCTCACCTTTGGACGGCGGGTCAGTTGATGTTTCTTCTAAGGAGATATTACTGGTTGACAATTCTCATTCAGTTCAAGATGACCTTCAGCATCAGTCATCCCCAACAGACCAGAAGGAAACCGTGAATAGGTCCACACTAGATGGGAAGAGTGAGGCTACTGATATTTCCAAACCAGCAGAAAAGAAAGGGACTTCTGAAAATGTATCACCAGTTGAAAGCAAAGGGATCACTGATGGTTCCCTATCAATCGAAAATGATGGGACCACTAAGAAATTTCCACCCGTCCAGAACACTGGAGCCACTGAGGTTCCCCCATCAGTTCAGAGTGAAGGAGCCACAGATGTTTCCCTGCCGGCTAAAAATAATGGGTCCGTTGAAGGAGCTCTGCCAGTTATCATCCAGGGGTCAGCTGAAGTGGTCCCACAAGCCAAGGAAAATATAAGTGATGGAGCCATGAGTAAGTCTTTGGAAACGAAAACACATTTACAAACTTCAGAAGACTCAAAGGTGAAAAGGGGATCAACAAAAAGTAAAAAGAAGAAAAGGAGCTCAAAAAGCGGCGAAGGTAATTTCTTATAAAAAGTCTTTTTTTATTTTTTTTATTTTTTTTTTACTCCCCAGGCCACGTACCCAAGCTCTTTATAAAATCAGGATTCTAAGACATGAGAGCATTATCTAATAAACAATATGGATTTATATAAACTCTATTAATATAAGGTCTCATGTACATCACCTTTTTATAGTACGTGTTGTACAGAACCGTAATATGGCACTTGTAGAAGTGTACCTCCTGTATGTCTCTGATTTCATATGGAGGCATACAGGGGATTTTTTTCTGTCAGACTGTACAAATCGCATGCCGTATTATGGAGGTATTCTTCCCATAAGGCCCTGGGGCTTTGTTACACATGTTAGAATTTAATTAAAAATCTGCCTATTTGTTTTTTGGGTTTTTTTTTTAATCTAAAAGGGTGAAAAATTGCAGATGAATTAAAAAACACATATCATGCGCTGAGACCTGAATCTGTCAGGTCAGCGGTACTGTCGGGTTCAGTGACAGTGTCCTAAGTGTCTCTGACACGCAGGATCGAGCTGATACCGACCACATCTAAGTTCATAATGGATTCAGGTCTCCGTGTAAGATACAGCTGCTCTGTATACAGGATACAAAGCAGCTGTATCTCAAAAAGTAAAAATAATTTTTTATAAAATATAATTACAAAGTTGCACCAATCAGTGAAAGAGATTTTGTATTTTATTTTTTCTGAATCATTTTCAAAGGTGTACAACTCTTGAATTAATGCGAGGACTATTCTGCATTGTCTGTATAGAAGTGTGTGCATGCTTTATGGCAGCTGCAAAGAATGGGAGTTAATGAACAGAAAAGTGTCCATAGACTATTCTAGCCGCAGGAAGAGAAAAGGTAGTGGCAATCGAGCTGCATACAGAGTCTTATCTGTGTGTATAGTGTTGCATCCGTGCCCCATCTAGACCTCTGGCACTACAATAGAGTTGTCATTAAATCCCCCATCAAATAACAATGAGATGACTGCTGACAATGTCCCAGTCTACACAGGAAAGCTGGCAAGGGAGTTGCTGAAAATAGGAAGCCAATGTGCTCCAGTGGCTAGGTTTATGTGCTTAAAATAATATAGCCTACTTGAACCCTAATCATGAGGCATTGGTTGTAGAATGTGATAATCTAGTATAGTACAAGGCAGGGCTAGTATATTGTAGCCGCCAAGAAGGACTGGTATGCCTGTTGAAAGAGATTGGACCATCAGGTGCTGGGCTGTAGAGTCTTTTTAGATTTATCGGATTTCCAGATGGTCTAACATCACACAAGTCCTGTAAATGCTGGACTTTCTGACCATTGTTTTATTATATGCTGCCTGTCAAGTTGGATTTAACTACTGGTCTCCACGTAACCAGTGTTGCTTTTTGTTTTTTTGCTTTTTTACCGTTTTGAGCTTAGTAAATATTAATCTGCCATTCTGTAAACTCTCTAAGGTAATTTAAAGCCGTATTTTTAGCGCCCATATTACGGCCACCGTGCCCAGAACTCCTGCGATTCTACTGAACCGAACTTAGATCACCATAGGGTTCTATGATGGACTGGAGGAGGCCATAATACTGACGCTAAAATGTCATAATGTGTTACCTGGAAAGTTTTCCTAACACCTCTATACAGTAATTGTGTCTATAGCTATATTCCATTTTTTTCTTTCACAAAACAGAGATTGGAGTTGACTCTGGCACACACAAAACAAAGAGTTGTGTGGTACAGTAAGGTATGTACGGAAGTATAGCCGGTTTTATGTCCGCTAATGTCACATACGTCCACAAAAACTCTCACTCCTCCATGCTATTCCTCCAAATGAATTACAAGACTAATCATACCCTCAAGTGTTCAGCTACTTGTATTCTATGTGTCCTGATTCCGTGACTTACAAATTAATCGATGCTTATATCTGTCTCCTGCTTCCGATCAAATGAGGACTACTTAAGTGTGGAACAGCCAGTGGGTGTAATAGCATCTCTAGAACTTAATACCCAACGTAAGAGGCAGCCATATAAATGATCTGAATTCACTTGGGAATGGTGACTTTCCAAGTGAATGGATAGACCTCATGAATGTCGACTGACCCAATGGTTGCCTTTACAAAATCAAGGGGTGATGAGTAAATTTAAAGATTAGAAAAATAATAAAATCCTTTTTTTGCTTGGATGACGAATTTTCAACAATTGGTTTTATCCCAGCAATGCTTATTGAACATGATTAGGTGTCCTAGTGATATTGAGTATTCTTGGTTCTTATTATCTAGATTTCATGAAAGTTATAGCTATACATTGCAGATGTATGTGGGTGTCTAGCCCAAATACACCTTAGGCCGTTACATTCGCAAGACGGTGACCTCCCGCAACTCTATGGTTTCAAGCTTAGATAATCATAGTAGCCTAAGATGATCTAAAATCAATAGCACCGTAGGACGTCCGGGTGTTCCCTCTGGAAGATGGACACTGAAATGGGTCCATATTATGGCCATGTGAAACCGGCTTTAGACGGGTTTTCCAATTATAGACTCTCTACGTGTCAAAAAGACTTGTCATAAGAGACGTATTGGTGGTGGATCAATATCCATAAACACCTCTCACCGATTTTAATGGAAAAGTGGCTTCACATACAGAACACGGTCAACTTTTTTGGAAACACAGTCCTGGGACACGTTCTTTCTCAGTGTTGGTTGGGGTTCCAGGCACGGGTAGGACTTTTCTGACACAGACTTTCACTTGTCAATAATTTTATCATTTCTGCTCACCCCACTGGCTTGTTCTACTACTCTACATACTATACAAGGTATGTAAAATTTATAATGATTATATTTCCCTCTGCTTATACTTTCAAAAACGCTCAGTGTCAACATTTTATGTTTACATCCAACATTACCTTGTGCTTTGTCTTTTGCGTCATCTGTAACTTCAAGGCAATGGTACTATTAAGACTAGGACACTATTTAACATTGAAACCATAGGTGTTTGGCATTGTGAATTGAGCTTTTATGACAAACACCTTGTAGACCCCTCGAGTTGAGTGCATATGGTAAATAATCAATATTAACAAAGTTGATGTTTTTTAAAGGTAAGTTTATTTTTTTTTTTTGTTGTTTACCAGGAATACAACATGTAGACTGCAGGCCATATGTAACACTGGGATTACGACCCACAAAATCAGCTCTGCTGCATCTCTATGTGCAACAAAAAAGTCCTTTAGGTATAACTGGCTGTAGCTTCTCCAGTTCATGGTCAATATTTTGTCACCTACGGCACCATTTTTGGCAAAATTACAGCAAAAACAAGTGTCGAACAACCAGCACTATACTTTTTTTTCTATAGTGTTTAATAGGGTAATCCTGCTGCACATCTTCGTGACATTTTATTTGTCATCTTCTTGTCTTTTGTTTAACCAAACATCTCAACATGGATATATCAGAAGTTCTGTGCTGTTCGGGTCCTGAGTACTTCTAAGTCACAATAGTCGAAAGGCAGTTTTCTGATTTTAATTTTCATTTATTCTATTGTAGGTTTCAGAACCAGACAAATCCCCAAGCAATGAAGACCTTGGAAAAACCTCGATTACTTGTTCCATTTGCTTCTCCTATATCGATAATATCACTTTGTGCTTCAGGGACAATTTGCTGTAAATAACTTTTTGCTTTTCAACTTTTTGTATATAGCATTTAATGTTCTTTATTAAAGTTAAAATGCCTAACGGTCCTCTTTAAAAGGGTTTTCCCCCGTCCTATAAAGCTGATGAGTCTCTATCTACCCAGTAATAATAAGAAGATTGGCCGAAAATGAAAAACCTTCTTTTATAATTTATAAAAGTTGCGTGCTGCCTGTATTCGCAGTTACAGTATGGTCTCTACATTGTAGCAGTTCGTGGCGGAGATGTATCTGCGATAAGCTGGCAAATATGACTTCAATGCCCTATATTATTCCCTATATGGATATTAGTTGGCAAATGCAAAAAGTTGAGAGGATGTATATGTTTCTAGTCTATAATTTTCAAGCCTGTAAGTTTACCTAATTTTACATGGACAATGACTGAAGGTTTTCTTTAAGTTTGAGGGAGTTGGTCCTTAATTTTGATGTAAGTGCTATTATGTGGTAGGACGGAAACCTGCCACATCTTGGACCTGTTTCACACTAAACTGCCTCCACCCTTGAGGTGATTCCCAAAAGCAAACATTACATTATCCAACCTATTTCAGGAACGGACAGCTGCCACCATATTAACTAGCGCGGACAACAAAAATGGATGGTTGGTAAAGACAAAATGGTAAAAAATTATATGAATAGGAAGCGAGTGACAAAGTAGAAGACATATCATTGTGCTACCCTCATACTATTTGGCTTAAGCAAAAGAGTTGGCAGACCTTTAAGAAGTAAAGTAAGCTGCCGTCCATTCTTCAACGTGGAAAAGTAGAAGGATGGCGCTGTATGATGTCACCATCTGATGATGTTTTCCTTCATGCCTGGATTCCTGGAGCACCAGTTCCAAAAATGGTGGATGCTTGGAGCTTATCTGTACTTCATATAGAAGAATCAATGCTAATATAACAATAATCTTCCAAGCATTCATTGGCTATGGACTTTAAATCACCCTTGAGGCTTGTTTGCATGGTTGTATCTGGGGCCATCACACTCTGAGGTAAGGCGGAAACCAATTTTAGGCTATGTTCACACGGAGTATTTTGGGGGAGGAATATCTGCCTCAAAATTCCGTTTGGAACTTTGAGGCAGATATTCCTCTCCCTGCACGCCGATTTTCGCGGCAATTATCGCGCCGTTTTTCGCCCGCGGCCATTGAGCGCCGGGGGCATAAAACAGCGAGATATACGCTTTCTCCTGCCTCCCAATGAAGTCAATGGGAGGTCCGAGGCGGAAGCGCCCGAAGATAGGGCATGTCGCTTCTTTTTCCCGCGAGGCAGTTTTACTGCTCGCGGGAAAAAGACTCCGACGCCTCCCATTGAAATCAATGGGAGGCGTTCTCGGGCCGTTTCTGCCGAGTTTTGCGACGCGGTTTCCGCGTCAAAAAACTCGGCAAAATGCCCCGTGTGAACATAGCCTTAGGGGAAAATGTTTCCATATCCATGATGGTTTTTTTTTTGTCCCTCCATACAGAAGGGAACATTAACCCCTCACATGGCCGTGTACCCAGACGCTTAATTCTTTTTTTTCTTCCCAGCAGTATTGCACAAGCATTGCTGTTACTTATAGTCCTTTATCATTATTTTTATAGCGGTGGTAAGTGAAGATTGTTATAACGTATTAAGTCATAAGGGAACAGCTTAAGACTATCATTACATAATTATCTCTCACGGCAATTAAAACATAAACCAGGCAAAACCACAATCCTCCAAAAAAAAAAAAAGAAAAGAAAATGGTCTTTCTACTGCTACCTACAGGTGCCTACCTTTGTAAGCCAACATCTTAGGCCCGATGCACATGACTGTAGATTTTGTGCATAATTATGGACCCATTAATTTCTATGGCCGACGGACACCTTCCAGTTCCTGTATATGTACGTGTCCTATTTTTTTATTTTACGGACCATGCTCCTATACTTTATAATGGGAGCACAGCCTGCAAATGCTGTCCGTGGTCGGCTGTGCCCGTAATCATACATTGTGATTACGGGCACTGTGTGCATGGGGCCTTACTATTTTATAGAGCCTTGAGACATGACTGGTTATCTGCCCAACTAGAGACACCCATCTGTAAACAGCACTGTTTCGGAGTAGTTGCTCCTCATCAGTACAGAGTAGTGTTCTGGTTGGCTGTGTGAGATGCCGTATGTATAGATTCTCAAGAGTCCAAAAATAAACTATAAAGTCTTCTAATGATAAATGCGCTTTACCTTATATACTGTATTATGTGTCAAAGTATTTATATAAAATAAGACACTGGGCTAATAAATGAAGAAGTATTACTATTTGATCAAGTTCATTTGGTGAAGTTCATTTGGTGAAGTTGGGTTTGGCAGGGATCCTGTCTTTCAGGACTTATTTACATGGCCATATCTGACGTCTGTGTTCACCACCATGATCTCATCCATTATAGAGCTACTTACTATAATGTGCAGTCCCATTCATTAAAGTGTATGTACACTTTAACAATCTGCCATGTCAGAAGATGGCGTCAGTGGGGTCCGTAAACTGGAACCAACACCAATTTAATGAATGAAGGGGTTGTGGTGCATTATTGCTACCTGTCAGCTTAAAGAGGTTGACCCATCTGGACTACCCATTTCCATATGTTCGATTAGGGTATAGAGACGACATAGATTCCCCCCCCCCCTTCTTGGAACCTCCCATCTCCTTCGAGCCAGAGTGAAGAGTTGCTGTCCAGTGACTCTCAATCTGGCGGACTCAACGAGACCATTTAATACATGGTCAACAAATTTTATGTGAAGTGCTGAAGTGGAATTGAGCTTCCTCTGGCGATATTAGTTGGGTTAGAGAAGCAGGACCTGCAATGTTCAGCTGACGTCCAACTCTGAGATTTCTGTATCTCTGACCTATGCTAATGATTGACGGACTGATCAATCTTAACCCACCTCGTCGACCACCACAGATGCTATTATCTGAAATGTCAAAACATACCCTTTATAACAAGTAGAACTAAAATTGGATTTAGAATATGTTTGCTTGGAAAGATCATGGCATCTTTCCCATTCCAGTATTGATTTCTGGGGAATCCATACATCACGAATAGTTCAATAATATTAAGAGAAGTTTCCCTTCTTACATCTGTTTGTATCCACTTCAGTTGAAAAAAAAACACAAAAAAAAACATGGAAGGGAATTTAGTTCTCAGACATAGACATGTCAACAGATCTCATAAATAAATATTCACCCTATACGACCTCTGTTTGCAGTCTTATCTAGGCAACACAACATGAAACATTTGGAGGTTGCTGACTGAATGGATGCAGTGACGTCCAATCAAATATAATTCAAGTCTCATTTCATGCTATGTTCACACTAGTGTCATGCTTCCGTGAAAATGGAAATTATTATGAATCCCAATGGAAGTCAAAGGATTCATTTTTTATTAGTCCATTAGGTCCATTGGCTTAAATAGTAAAAAATTAATGGCACGTCCATTTTCCATTCTTTTTTTTTCATTATTACTGTTCATTATCCCTGCAGCGGCCACTACAGGGGAAATTTAGTATTACACGCAGCTGGTCCACCAGAGCAAGAGCCACCTCTTGTTAGGGTCCATCCTCTCTGGCTAATAGAGGGGGTTCCTGAGCGGGGTTCCCTACCTCTATGACGTCTGTGCGACCTAATAATATGTCTTTAAGAGACAACCCCTTTAATGCTTGTATATGCACATGATAGTACGCAGCTCTATATTTGAAGAGATAGGCAGTCTACCATACTACAAATGAGTCTATGGAAAAAAAATCATTCAAAGAGAAGACAGTAGGAGCGAATTGTGAACTTATAAATCAGCAAAAATGGAGCAAATTGTTCAGAATTTCTCAAAATAAAGCATTTGACATAATGTGTTTTGTGCAACTCATTAGGCCTATTAGACACTTCTGCTCCTTACGCCACCTCACGGCTGGCGTACATGTACTGTATGCCAATTTTGTTAGCCAAAATGGAGAATGTTTTTAATCAATTTGGGGCATTTTATGCCTCTTTTAGCCACGCCACTTTCATCGCTTTATAAAATATCTTGTGGTAGGCGCATCCATGCAGCATTTTTTTAATATTTATTTTTTTTTTACACCTTTTGCTACATAAATATCACCTAGAATTTGGCCTTTGATCAATAAAAAATAAAATAAAATCAACCTTCTGATTGGTTGGTAAGATCCGCTTGCAAAAAGCAATTATCAGACACAATTATGAGCAATCTTAATAATCGTCATATGCAAATGAGCAAAAGTATGGATAATTTGTACATAAAATTAAAACAATCTCATGTACATGGACCCTTATCATTCTAAATGTTTCCAGAACAATAATACTACTCAGCATCTGCTTCATGTGAACGGGCCTGAAGATTTTTATCTTCTACACTCCACGGCCTGGTATATGTCATCATCTACTAACTGCAAAAGTTTATGCATTACAATGTAATATAGTGCTAGTTCTGTATATATGAAGATTTTGGCAAAGATTTTTTGATTCTTCTGTAATTGTTTTTTCAAACTGCAAACCGTCTACTCAATAAATTATTTTATTTGCAGAAAACTAGTGTCGATTTATTGCAATTTAATTGCATGTACTTCAAAAAGATGATAGATCTGAGATAGATAGATAGATAGATAGATAGATAGATAGATAGATAGATAGATAGATAGATAGATAGATAGATAGATAGATAGATAGATAGATAGAAGTTATGAAATAGAGTAGATATGAGAGATTGATTATTAGATAGATATTTTGATTGATGCAGCAGATATCAGATAGATATGAGATAGTAAAAATAGATATGAGATATGAGCGAGAGACAGCAGATATGGGATTGATAGATAATAGATAGATAGACACAGTAGATGATAGATAGATAGATAGATAGATAGATAGATAGATAGATAGATAGATAGATAGATAGATAGATAGATAGATGCAGTAGATAGATAGATGCAGTAGATAGATAGATAGATGCAGTAGATAGATAGATGCAGTAGATAGATAGATAGATGCAGTAGATATTAGATAAATACTATAGATAGAGTAGATATTCGATATTTAGATAGATAGATAGATAGATAGATAGATATGAGATAGATAGATAGACAGACAGATAGATAGATAGATAGATAGATAGATAGATAGATAGATAGATAGATAGATGCAGTAGATATTAGATAAATACTATAGATAGAGTAGATATTCGATATTTAGATAGATAGATAGATAGATAGATAGATAGATAGATAGATAGATAGATAGATAGATAGATGCAGTAGATATTAGATAAATACTATAGATAGATAGATAGAGTAGATATTAGATTACAAGGGGAAACATTGTATTATCCACTAGTGATATAGAGCTCTCCTTCGCCTTCAAAAAATGAGGTTCTGCATCAGCTGGGATTGTATTTTACAGTACATTGACCCAGTTTCTCCAGAACTGTATAAAACAAATCTCAGCTACTGCAGAATATTTCTGGAAAGTCCAGGGGAAACTTCATTGATGGTCAGTGACTGATTCATCCTTCAGAAAGAGGTTCTGCATCAGGTGTGTGTATTATAAGGCATAACGTGGACTGATTGCAAAGAGAACTTTTAATATTCTTATTTATGGTACGGTTTTTATTATGTGTATGTTTATTTTCTTTTTTACTTTTTTTTTTACTTTAAACTAAAATAAATATTAGACTCTCGTCAGTTACACAAGTTGCCAGCCCTGAACACCTGCTCTCCTCCATATCTTCAGCACTCAGTCCTCCCCATCTCCAGCCTGCTGATCACCCTCCTCCCTCCTTTCTTCCCTGGCACAGAGATCCGCTCTTCCCCCCTCCCATCTCATTCCCTCCTCTCCCACCCCCTCTGTATGCCCCTTAGCTCCATGTCACCAGTGAGTCTTGTGACACTGAAGTAGGGCACACACAGCACAGCAGCCTCTCAGCCCTGGCCATGTCTGGTACACGGTCTTCCAATGACCGAAACACTGCAGGGGGGCACAAGAGACCCCGGCATGATGTGGGCAACAAAGTGATTGTTGTCTTGGGGGCACAATGGGGGGATGAAGGGAAAGGCAAAGTGGTGGATCTACTGGCTACAAATGCTGATATTATCTGCAGGTGTCAGGTATGTGGCTAAGGTGGAGACCCACCAACCTAAATGTCCTTTTTTTTTTTTTTTTTTACAGGGTCCCCAACATTAACTCTTTCTTTTCCAGACCACATCTGTCTCAGCCTATAGGCAAATAATGACTTTTGTACTTTTTGTTGTGCAGTATTTTATATTTTGCTTTTTTTTTTACACACATTTGTTATTTGTTGTTTTTGTATGTTGTTTATTATTGTATCTTTAGAATTTTTTTGTTACGTTTTATATTCTGTGACCTTGATGTTTCTTTATAAGTGCAATTTGATAATGTTACGGTTATGTAATCTCCCTGTTGCTAACTTTCACTGGGCTTCCGTTCCTATGTCATAGAATTAATAATTTATTCCAGTGCTGTGATTTGCAGCCTGGAAAACTCTTCTGGCCAGAAGCACTACAGATAATTTAACCTAAAACAAGTGTTTTTGCCCATAAGATCATTTCCGCCCAATCAAAATCAGTGTCGTTGATCAAAAAATATGTTAGACACAATGTAATATTTTTATTTTTCTTGCAGTTGAAATTTTAGGTTTTAGGATGTAAATAGTTCTGTATTTTGTTAATAGTCAAATTGTAGCAAAAAATAAATAAATACCTGATCCAGCAAATATTATGTGTATGGAGTTAAATACACCTACTAGACTTATTTGGTGCATAATAAATAAAATGTAGTCCCTAAATAATACGGTCCAAATAACAGTGCCATACAGTCCAAAAATAACAGTGCCCCATAATCCCAAAACTGCAATATCAGTGCCCAAATATTAGGGGCCAGTCATACTTCCCAGTAAAGCCTGCCACAATGCCCACAAAGTATTTCACATGTTCTTTCGAACTCTTTGCACCGCCAATTTGGGTGTTGTGAAGTAAGTAGTATAAACAGTACTGCATTATTTTAGTGGTACAGATCAATCAATATTGGTTCTCTATCTCCAAAATTCAGGGTCGGATTAGACTACATTGAGCCCACCAGAGAAGATGAGACTGATAGCCCACCATCTAGCTATAAAGAATAAGTGCATGGCGTTGTAAACTCTGCTGGATTTCATAGGACTCTGTTGCGGCTGGGACCCATTATCGTGTCAGGGCCGGGGTCCTCCACATACTTCTGTCCTCTGGTGGACCAGTCCGGCTCTGTCCACATTATTACACATATGTAAATTATATTACACTTTAAAGTGAAGTTGCAATAGAGCAGGAAACTATCCAGAAAACATTCAGAGTAATAACTGTTCCATGTACATGAAATGAAAATCGAACAATCGGGTCAGTAATGTGAGATCGCCGCAATATACGTAAAGATAAATTTTGCTATTGTAACTGGCTATTCTTTTTTTTACCGTTTCGTGGGAGGATGAAATCTATTGATGTTATGGATCCAGTATGTGCCATAGAGGCAGATTGAAGGCCTTTGAAGAGAGAGGGTCTTGCCCTGGTTGTTCTCATGCCCTTTGCTATTAGGTAGGGCGACCCAATGCAGGACTCCCCACTCCAGAGGAACGGCATTGCTAGCAAACAAAGGGGTAAAAAATTGTCCCAAGGGTCGGAGGGGGAAACAAACACTAGGCCCTTATGTCCTTGGTGGCAAAAACTGGTACTATAATGAGGGCACAGTTTTATCCTTGCTATGGAGCACCCTCTTATCTATGTTTCCACAATGCCCACCCTATGCTACTCTTTGTAGTTGTTGCACTGTAGAACTTGTTATATTGGGGCTGAAATTGTCAGTATTTTACAAAAGTTTTTGACAAATATTGATGAATTGACCATAGTCTAGTTTACTCTACATGTGGGCCATTTGGGGAGGGCAAATACATGAAATAATGAGGCTGTTATTGGCATAATGAAAAATATGCCAATCCCAGTATTGTAACTGCTTCAGCCCCTATTTTAGAAATTGTAAAATATAACTCCAAAGACTTGTTCATAAATGTTGACAATTCTGTAAGAGCTATATTTTCCTTAGCAGCCCCTGACGCATTTGTAGGTTGTAGGCGGAAACCCGAGCCCATTCATGTGTTTCACTTTGAAGATTTGAGAGCATTGGTCATTTTAGCCAATTACTCAAAATGTGAATGGATAAAGGCAACTTAGGTCTTATGTAGGAAAAAACTTTTATATTTCCAGGGTAGATTAGAAGATCATAACAGCGATCTGATTGGTTGTTGTGGGAAAAAAATCCATAGGACCAGATACATGAGGACCAAAAAGAACTGGAAAACTAGTTTAAAAAAAAAAATGGAGCAAACAATCTGAGCACCGCTTTTATTTTCTAACCTGTATGTAGGCAGCTGGATCAGCAGCTGTAGAAGCTTCTAGGCAAAACGTTGTGTAGCCCCCTCACTCCTAATTACTTATCAGTGCTCAAATAATGCTGCCACTTGTTGCCCAAATACCTACCAGCTGGATATCCGCTTTCCAAGTATGTACTTTCAGAAGAATCTCACTCATCCAGACAAAACCCTGTTCTGTACTGATGAGGAGTAATAACTCCGAAACAGTGTTGCTTATAGATGGTTGTCTCTGGTTGGGCTAGTAACCCGGGTTGTGTGTCAAAGTACTATAAAGGGTTGGACATTGACTTACAGGGTAGTCCCCTATAGGTGGCTCTAGAGAGAGAGTTTTCTTCCTTCTAGAGAAAAGCTATTTTGCATAACTTTTCCCATGGATCATTGCCCCTAAGACTGGATCTCCACAATCGGTAACTTCCAAGAGCCCAACTACCTCCAAATGGTGCTGAAAACAATGAAATGTTTTGTGAATGTGCAGTTACTTTCTAAGTAAGCTTGTAGGGCCTTATTATTTTTTTTATTATTTTTTTTAAGTCTGAGTCGTGCTTTCTGTCACCCAAAGTGCACAAAGGATTCGGTCTATCGCAGCCCTACTCCTAAAGGAGAGAAGCCCCGCATAACCATACCCCGACCCTCCAAACAATAGGCCAAGAGGATCGAGGATCAATGATCCCCCCTTGCCGAAGCTTAGGGGTACCCAACAACACTCCAAGGCTTCTACCTGGGCTGCCACCCCAGTGTCCACCTTGGAGCCTGTATCTGGTTGTGCCTCCCTTTCAGAGAAGGGAGGCCAGGTTGCAGGGGAAAAAGGAACCAGAATGCCACACATTTTCCCCTTAGACCTTGGAAGGGTCCCAAAAGGGCACCGCATCCAAAAATCCTGTGACACACGTGACAAACAGTGAAAAAAACCAAAATTAAATAAGTGAATGTGCGCTGTGATACAGCCTGGACATTCGCCAGATATAAAAAATTCCTCATTTCCCAGCCAGATATCCGGGAAAATAAAGGTGTGTGCTCAAATAGCGTGAAAGACAAGTGAGTGCAAATGTGCCGTCACTCAGTGGGTTCCCGTCCCCAGTGAGTTCAGGCACCCCAGGGTCACCACTCCTGGGGCACTTAGCAACTCGGACTTTACAGCTACGCGACCAATAGCATCAACCATGTAGTTCTCTGCCCCTCTCCTTGGCGTTCTGTCATCTGTCTACGATGGTGACCAACCCACCGGCAGGGATGATTACTAACCTCAGATAAGGACTCTACTCACATGGTCTAAGCCAAAGGTCGAGGAGCAGGAACCTGGCTAGAAAGTCCCAATCTCACCTTAGTGATCATGGTATCTCCCCTGGCTCAGAGAGTTGTGGAAGGGTTGTGTGGGCCCCCCGTCCTTTTGGAGATGGCTTACAGATAGGCTGCGTTCTTGTGTACTTTTTCATGTGGCACGCAGCACTTTTTTTGCACTTGCGTGAGAGTGAGCACTTATTCGGGCTTTCAATAAAAAATTTGTACACAATAGCAAAACATTTTAGAATATTCCAGTTAAATATAGAACGGGAGCAAATATAAGCTCAAGACTGATTTTTTTTCTTATTATTGTGACTGCTTCTTAATCATACCTGTCTAGACACCCTGGCAGAGTATATGAAGATTGATAAGTGGCAAGAGGCCATTTTTGTCTGACTGGAAAATTTTTCCAATGTTTGTGTGCACACATGATTTTCCAATTTGAGAAACCATAGGAAACTTGCTACGAGTGTTCTTCCTGTCTGCCCTTTAAACCTGCAGCTTTCTCATTCAGACATGTTATAAGAGCAACCCCCCCCTCAATATTGCTTATTTGTACATTGATAGATATCAGCGTCTATGTATAAGAATAGCACTAGACGCTATCGAACGTAATTGCCCCTCAAGGTCTTTCTATGGGATTGAAATTTGGGTTCAAGATCCAGCTTAGTGGGAACAACTTTCATAGCCCCCACATTTAGACTGTCTATGTCCTATCAATGGAGAAGAGATTTGGGGCTTATGGCCATCATGGATTGTGGTGATGGTGCCAAAAAGAGCAGTCATGGGGAATTTGATTTCCCTGCTGCTGCTTTATCCTTTTATAACCAATTTGTCCCTGCTGATAAAGGGTGCAATTTCCAAATGAAGTGGAACCAAATGGTAAAACTTCACATTAATATTCTTTATTTCTCTCGATCAGCCTGTGGTTCCAAGTTGTTGTGAAAGTACCATTCCCAGTAAGGTCTGCAAGTTTCAGAGAGCCACTAGTTGGAGACTATTGATCTAACCCTGTTGTCATAAGAAAGTCTTTGTACACCTCTCGCTTGGCTTTCTGAGGAAAGCCGATTAGAAAGGAAGTGGCACGGAGCTCACCGGGTGCTTCTTCTGCTTCATTTTAGCGATCGGTGGCGGTATCCGTGCTCCACCGATCAAAATTTATGACATGTCAAAAGTTTTTTTTAAAGTTTAGTTACCCTTTAACTATGGCTATTTAGTATGGAGTTTGTACTGTATATTGGAATCTTGATCATTATTTCATATAGTATTGCCCACAGCGAAAAACTGACCAATCGGCCATTAGGGCAGTGCCCAAAGGCCCATGGCTAGGGGGGCACAGCTCCTTAGTCAGTAACAGCACTCCTTAGAATGGTATTCTAACAATAAACTTTTAGGGGATATCCCTAGGATGTTCCCTAAATGTCTGATATGTCGGTGTTCCAACCTTGGTCAGTTGGGGGTCCTACATATCCCGTTGTGACTTTGACCATAGATGATCCCCTCCGCAAAGGTGATGGAAGGCATGCGTGAGAGACACATTAATGATCATTATATGCATAATGTGTCAGAGACACACAGGACCCGTTGACACTGAACCTGTCAGTCCCGCAGACCTGATGTATTCAGGTCTCAGCGTTAGATACCGCTGCTCTGTATATAGAATACAAAGTATCTGTATCTCAAAAAAAATAATTTTTTTTTAATAAAAACTAATTATAAAGTTGCACAAAACACACTGACCTTTTTATTAGAAAAAAAATAGCTTTTGAAGGTTTGCATATCCTTCAAGAACTGCTGCGGTGGACAAGTAGGTGATGCTTTATACTTCAGCTGACATCTCAGTTAGATTGCCAGCGCCTCACAGATTCTTGCACTTGTTTTTGTCCCCTAGCCCCCACAGTACCTGAAATATCGGTGCAGTTAGTTTTGGCACCACATATGCAAACGAGGCCTTTGACTGTCAATTAAGCGGTTAACACCGCTCACTTGGAAAGAGGGAGTGATCCTTGCCGCTCTGACGCCATCCAATCAGATCAGAGAGCGTCAAAGCGGCTCATGTACTCACTGACACCTGTGCTGCGCCGGAGTAGATGAAGTTTACTTTGGTACCAGACGGCTGAATGCAACCTTGTTAATTCACAAGACTAGATTAGTGCCACATCCCAGACACCGGGGCGGAACCAGGTTTGAACACCTAGGGGGGGGGGGGGGAAACTGTGCCGCATTGAATTTTGCTTTCTTTGGTCACTCCACCCACCACTCCCTTAGACATGTAAACCACACCATCAACACAAATAGAAAAATTAAATTGGAAAATAGAAACACTTAATCATACGGTCAAGGACAGGCATATACTTGCTTTTTCAGTTAGGGACAAGTGTACAATATTACTATACAAGAGCAATATAACAAATATTAGGGCCATACAGTGACCATATAGTGGTCAGATACCAGTGACCATATAGTGGTCAGATACCAGTGACCATATAGTGGTCAGATACAAGTGACCATATAGTGGTCGGATACAAGTGACCATATGACCATTCCAGTGAGACTATATAGTGGTCAGATACCAGTTCTACATTTGGTTCTGCAAAGTATTGTCAAGCTGTATACCGTACAAGAGAATCCAGAACTGATCAGATGCGGTTGCAAGGAGAATGCATAACTACTAAAGAGGATCCGCAGCTCTCCTGACATGCCTATTTTAGTAAATACTTATATTCCCCATGAAATAAAAATTCTGGAGCATCTTTTCTTAGAACTCTGTATTGTGCCGTTCCTCTGTTATTCCTCCTAGAAATGTATGAATAAATTGACAACTGGGTGTTACTATTCCCCTTGTCAAGGGTTGTGTCCCTATACACTCAGACAATGTCCTATCATTGCTGGCAGTATCACACTGTGTAGGGACACATCCTATTGACAAGGGGAATGGAAACACCTAGTTGTCAATTAGGCCACGGCTACAGTGAGACTTTTGTAGAACTACTGATTGATTTTTACTATCGAGTGACAGATGCAGTCCACATGATTGCATGCAACTTAATGTATTACTTAGTACAAAAGCTGTACCTTTATAGTTAAAATCAATTAGTTTCATTACAAATCGTCTCCATGTAGGCCAGGCCTTATTCATACATTTCCAGGAGGAATTACTATGAAATGTCACAACCCAGAGTTCTCAGTAAGGTTGCTCCAGAATTGTTATCTCATGGGGAATACAAGGATTTACTATAACAGACATGTCAGGAGAGATGACAGCTCCTCTATAAATCCAGTGACTCACAGGTGACATCTTCTCTGACAGGAGTCATCCTCTTTCCTTTTCTTATCCATCCGGTGCAGACCTCTATGACGACTTCTTCTGACGGTTGCAGAAAAATCTTGTGCCACTCGCTTCTGCAGCCATCCCCAGCTTCAGTATCAACACAAACAAATTCTGATTCCAGACCAGACCCCCAAAACTAATACAGACCCCAGACCAGACCCTATAAATTAATCACCACAGAGAAGATCCCTAAATTAACTAGACCCCCTAAATTATTCAGACCCCAATGCCAAACCCCTTAAACTAATATGACTCCAGATCAGACCCCAGATCACACCTCTTAAATTATAGAGACCCCAGACCAGGCACATGAAATTATTCAGAAACCCAGCTTAGGCCCCTTAAAATAATAAGACCCCAGATCAGAGTCCAGATTAGACCCCCTAAAGTATTTAGGCCCCAGCTAGATTCTGTTAATTTAAACAGACCCCAGATCAAACTCCCCTAAACCCGCTAAATGAATCAGACTGCAAACTTTTCTATTAAGATGGCTACCCCAAATAATATAATATAGGAGATAGTGATTTATTCAAGGTCACCTTGGTTTAATTTGGTTTGATTAGATAATACTATAAATATATATATTTTTTTTTTGTTCTATCGTTGGTGTTTATTTGAGAGAGACTTAATTGTGACTTAAATATTGCAATTATGCTCCACTTGAAAGGTTCCCGTGACCTAAAAATACATACAGCTGAATCCTCAAGATGTGGTAATTAAAGAAGAGCTTTTGGCCTGGGCTCCTAAATCTCATCAGTGTAGGACAACAGGTGTCAGACGAGACTAATGTCATTCCAGGCTTTGTATGAATTGCATTGAGGAAGATCATTTTTGTTTTCAGGACAGGTAATGACTGACAGGTCAAAGATATGACACCACATCCTACATACTAGTATCTGCAAGAATTTAACATACGTCTGACTTAATTGCATTGAAACCATGCACTTTGAATGCTTCGTATGAATCCTATTACATACAGTCTTTATTTTGAATGGAGAACCCATATGACCTCTCGTTTTATATAGAAACTACAGAAGCGACCCATTCAACTTCCAAGGCGTCCATAGGAATGGAGGCTCCAGATTAGATTATCCCTATGTCCCTTTACTATGGGCTGCCCTTCTCCTCAGTTGAAGTAATGTTCGGTGATGTATTTAACTTAGTATTTGGTACAGCCCACACAATGCTTAAAAAATCTAAATGATTCTGCCTCCAAGAACAATAGTGTCAATATTCAAACCCAGAAACGCCTGTTTTTCAGGCAGTAGCTCTTCTCATTGAGTTACTTGTGCTGCTGGACAGCTCCACTGACTAAACTATTGTCTAGGTTGAATTGACTATTGCCTCTTGAGATTCTTTGGCTTTATTAATTTATTAGTCTTACCCTTCTGTCTTCTTCTACAAGCCTGGCTCTTGCACTTTCTCCTTTTCAGACTATTGACCTTCCTGCCAAACTATTACGGCTTATTTGTGTGCCGAACTTGGATTGTTTCCTGACTACGTCTCTGCCTTAGGGTATGTTCACACACACTATTTACGGACGTAATTCGGCCGTTTTAGCCCCAAATTACGTTCGAAAATGCGCCTCAATAGCGTCGGCAAACATCTGCCCATTCATTTGAATTGGTCTTACGATGTTCTGTTCAGACGGTCATTTTTTTTACGCCCCTGCTGTCAAAAGGCGGGCGTAAAAAAGACGCACGCGTCAAAGAAGTGTCATGTCACTTCTTCAGACGTAAATGGAGCCGTTTTCCATGGACTCCATGGAAAACCAGCTCCAGTTACGTCCGTATTGGACGCGGCGTTCAAGGGCCTGCACATGCCGTTACGGCTGAAATGACGGGGCTGTTTTCTCCTGAAAACAGCCCCGTAATTTCGGCCGTTACGGACGCTGTAGTGTGAACATCCCCTTACTCTACAAACTGTTACAGTTAATCTGTATACCAAACTTGGAATGTTTCCTGACCATGCCTCTGCCTTTCGCTACAAACTGTTACTACTTATCTCCATAGCAAACTTGGATTGTTTCATGACCATGTCTCTGCCCTACACTACAAACTGTTGCTGCCTATCTGTACGAAACTTTGATAGTTTCCTGAACACAACTTTGCCTTACGCTAAAAACTGTTGCTGGTTATATGCGCACCTGGACTGTTAGGTGACTACTCTTGGTATTATCACCCTCCGTCCTGATTGTTTCAGCCACTGGACTACAAGTCTGTTTCCAGACCTTGACAGATAGTCCAAAAGTTAATCTAAAAGCAACCTATAGTTCGAATAACTTCCCAAAAAGCATCATAATACATCTCTTTAGGTTTTATCAAGACATAATTTACTCCATAAAAAAAACAACAGAGCAGATCTGTCCATCTGAAGGTCCTTGTTCTTTTCACAAGTGAACACCAGCACATTTTTCTACATGCCACTGCCTGGTTCCAGTTTCCAATATAATTTATCAGCCTTGTAGAAGTCCATTATATCTATAGACACCAATGCAACATATAACATTACCCAATACCTGAAATAAGTGTTCATGTGGTAAATGGATATTCCCATCTTTTAATATTATGACATATTGCTAGGGTGTGCCATCCCTTCCCGATTGGTTGGGGTCCTGCCAGTCTCTAAGGTCCTGTCAACTTTTCCCTGCACAACGTCGCCTACCCCGTCCATCCATTATACAGGGTACTGCTCCATTCCACTGCTGCCTCCTGAGGATCAATGGGGGTCCTGGCAGTCAGACCACGATCAATCAGTGATATGCTATCACTTCTAATGGCAGGAAATCACCTAAATTATTGGGCTTTAAGGAAGTAATAAAGTCTCAGTGAAATATTCAGTCATTTAAAAGTTCAAACCAGAGAAAAATAATAGCAAATCCACCAACAGTAGCTTGCTGACTGTTTCCAGGGAGCAACTGGAGATGTGAAATAATGGAAAAGGCCAAAACAGCACGAAAGATGATGATAAATGACAAGGATGCTACATTTTCCATTTTCTGACTATAGGGCCACTGAATGAGGGCCAATGTTAATAAAAGATGGAGCTCCGCTGGAAGCTACCATTGTATTTAATTAGTAAATGTGTAATTTAACAGAGAAATTTGGGCTCCTCAATCCTCCAGATAGTGAATATGAAACTTCATACCAGTCTAGCCAAATGTGACAGCTATTTAAAGCTACAGCTTGCTGCGGGTATCCTAGAGGTCAGGCCAGCACCTTGCAAAATAAAAATACAGTAGGAGAAGGTCAGGTTTTACATTACACGAACTGTTCTAGAATGGAATGTTATATCCTATTGGAATCCTGGGTATTAAAATCTGCTCAATAAATTTCACAATGACCAAAAATCTATGCATATGAGCCCGTCTTCAACCTAATGAAGCGAGCCAATCACAGTTGAAGGTGCTGAGCACTTTTACCCTTTAGTTTCAGAGATGTTGGGGGTCTCAGCACCCGGACTGCCACCGATCAGAACTTTTGGTATGTCGCTATGACATATCAGAAGTTTTCCGGAAGTACAGTTACTTTTTATCACATTTCAAGAGCAGATAATGGGACCAAAGTTACTACAATATTGCTGTTTATTAACGTCCATCGTGTCCATAAATAGGGTTGCATACATAGAGCTCCATTGTAAATAAATGGTGCTGTCCCGCTGAGTTTAACAATGTAGCAGAGAACAGCACAACAGCATGGCGACACCATTTGGTTTTACATAGGACTGTACGTACACTTATAATGTTATCTCCATGATTTATCACAGTGCACAAAGGAAATGGAAAAACAACAGATTCAGCTCAGCTACATCTACGCTACATCGATCTTATCTCAGTAAGCTTTATATTTCCAAACCCAAAAAACTCCACTAAGTCTCTGGTAACAAATTATTACAGGTCAAGTTTTAAGAGTTGCTGTAGTTAAGTAACTATTTTTGGATTCTAAGATATGACGCCAGAAGAATGACGCAGCATCACGCAGCGGATCCTCACAAGGGACCTCAGCATGGCAGGACCATTGTCAAATGTTAGATCATTACATTTCAAAAACTGTCAGGACTTGGGCAATTTTTTACCCAAATTACATCTTTAAGGGTAAAGGCGAGCAGAGAAAACCAATGCGGTTGCCCAAAAAATTGCATGTCCATCTGATAGGCCAATATTGGTTATGCTCATAAATATATTTAGAAGATGACCGCAGATTACTACCATTGGGCCGTGCATTGTGCATCTGGTGATCTTAACAATAACTCCATCTCGTCTCCACATCGGTCTGTCAGACACATTGAGCTATAATAATGTGTGTAGACGTCCACTATATATTGGATGGCTGTATTTTTTTGGGCACTCTAAGGCTGGGTTCACATGTGGCGGAATTTCACTTGAATTCCGCTGCGGACACTCCGCAGCGTTAATCCGCAGCGGAGCCGTTTCTCCATTGACTTCCACTTCTATTTAGAAGTGTTCGTTTAGACGATGCATAAAATTCCGCTGCAGAGCATAGGCTGCGGAGCGGAATTTGGTGTCCGCAGCATGCTCTGTCTGTTGCGGACCAGTGGCGGACTGGTTGCGGACTCATGGCGGAATTTCTCCATTGACTTCAATGGAGATTCTAAATTCCGCAATGAAGTCCGCAGCTGTCATGCACATGTTATGTGTGCTGCGGATGCGTCTTGCTTTTTTGACATGACATTTCTTCATTCTGGCTGGACCTATGTATTTCTAGGTCTACAGCCAGACTGAGGAAGTCAATGGGGCTCCCGTAATTACGGGAGCGTTGCTAGGAGACGTCAGTAAATAGTCACTGTCCAGGGTGCTGAAAGAGTTAAGCGATCGGCAGTAACTGTTTCTGGCCCCTGGACAGTGACTACCGATCCCAATATACAGCAACCTGTCAAAAAAATAGAAGTTCATACTTACCGAGAACTCCCTGCTTCTGTCTCCAGTCCGGCTTCTCAGGATGACGTTTCAGTCTAAGTGACGGCTGCAGCCAATCACAGGCTGCAGCGGTCACATGGACTGCCGCGTCATCCAGGGAGGTCGGGCTGGATGCCGAAAGAGGGACGCGTCACCAAGACAACGGCCGGTAAGTATGAAATTCTTTTACTTTCACTAGGGAAAGTGCTGTCCCTTCTCTCTATCCTGCACTGAATATAGAGAAGGGAAGCACTTTTCCCGCAGTCCGCAGCAGCTAGTCCGCATCAATTTACTGCACATTTTGGGCAGATCCGCCGCAGAATCTGCAACGCAGATTCTGTGTGGCATTGATGCGGACAGTTGCGGAGGAAATCCGCCACGTGGGGGCATGCCCTTATATGGTGACATTCAGTTACTGTACAGCGCTGATATTGGAGCATTGCACGGGGGTATTATTTGGGCACGCTATAGAACTTATCTGTGCACTGCATGGTGATATTATTAATATAAGGTATGCTGCTGGTATTTGGACAATGTATGGTGATATTATTTGGGCACAGTATGGAGGTATTATATGGGCTCAGTATGTCAATGTTATATGGACACCCATGATATTATTTAAAGGGGATTTCCCCACAAAACACATGTATCCCCTATCCACACGATAGGGGATACATGTGTGATCGATGGGGGTGCGACCACTGGGACCCCCAGAGATTAGCAGAACGAGGGACCGAAAGTCCCCCGAAGTGCTTTATGATTATGGAGCGCTGGTGTGCATGCTTGACCAGCGCTCCATTCATTTCTTTGGGACTTCCATGACCACTGCCTCCGGCAGCTCTATAGAAATGAATGAAGCGCTGGTCGAGCATTGCCACCGGCGCTCCATTCTCATGGAGCATTTCTTGGGACTTTCATTTCCTGTTCTCCTGTGGATAGTGGATACATTTATTTGTGGGAAACCCCTTTACGCACAGTATGGAGCTGTTATTTGTGGACTGTTTTGATGTATTATGGAAACACCCACTTTTTGTGCTCATTTGCCTAAACCCCACCCCTTCCATGGTCCAGTTCGAAAGATAGTCCTGACAAAATCGCGACTTTTGGTAAGTATGCATAAATTGGGGTCACTTACTGTCCCCAGTGGGCTCACAATTTAAATTCCCTATCTGTATATTTTTTGGGAATCTCATTAAATAAAGTATTTATTGTGATTCTATACAGTTGTATGGGTTTTATTCTTGCAGTGACATTTTTTTTTCAAAATGAATGGGTGGACATATACATCTGTGTTGCTATAGAGTTCATATACATCTGTGTTGCTATAGAGTTCATATACATCTGTGTTGCTATAGAGTTCATATACATCTGTGTTGCTATAGAGTTCATATACATCTGTGTTGCTATAGAGTTGCATATGTTTTTTGTAAACATTTAGGAATACGTTTATTAGAAAGAAAAAAACTTAAACCTCAAATTGTATTCTGTAATATACTGTGACCCCTTAAGAACACTCTTGAGCACTGGGGTCTTGAGTTCACACCCAATTACGTCTGTGTCTGTCTTAAAGGAGCCATGCTTGTTTTTGAAGTACGCTAGAGTCACCACAATGATAATTTCCTGCCAACTTGTGCAGAATGGATCTTTAGTAGCAATGAAGGAACCTCTGATACTTTGCCAGTGTTGCCCCTACCCTCAGGTGGCAACTACCCTCTGGCTTTCCTAACCAGCCCATCCCTGCCTGGTCTCCAATGCAGTCCGCAGTGCATAATCTCCAGTTCAGTAAGAGTTAATAAATGGCTGTGGCATGTGATTTATCATTCTAATCCATATAGTACTTTATCATTAACATATGGTTTTATTATCTTTTTTTTAGGGAGGAAACAATGCAGGACACACTGTTGTGGTAGAAGGAAAAGAATATGATTTCCATCTCCTTCCAAGTGGCATTATTAATTCTAAAGCAATTTCCTTTATTGGTAAGTGTATTCCTATAAAATATGAAAGAGCTTCCATCTAACGAGAACAAAATGTATTTTGGAAATGGATATTTTTATTTGTACACTGGAAATGCTGACACCGGATCTGTATGGTTTACAAAAAGCTGTTCATTTACTAGTGTCATCATAATCGACCATGCACAATGGGATTCAAACATGAGTAATTAGAAAGAGTATTTTCTGTATACCAATCCAATAAATTGGGTGCAGAATTTGAGGGTGACTGTCAAACACACAAACAAATCCCTATTGATCTTGTGACAACTAGTGGTCAAATGCTGAATAGCACTCTTTGTTTTCCAATCAAATGCTTACTAATCCCAAAGGTCGGATTCACACTGGGTGTTTTGCTGCAGTTTTCCAGCGGCTATTAGACCAATCTGGGTGTTGTAGCAGCTGAAGAGACACAAGTTGGTGTTTTACACTTCATTTTACATAAACTAACTTTACTTTAAATAAAAGACTTTGATTTATAGGTGTAGTCATACCTCCCAACTTTCAAGTATCACAAAGAGGGACAACCGATACAATGTGTGTAGCGCATCGCAGCAAATGTTTTTCTTTTAAGCCACGCCTCTAATCCCACCCAATCCCCGCCAATACAAACCCAGTTCAGCACACACATTATCATGCTCCCATAGTGCCTCCCACACAGTATAATGCCAAATAGCTGCCCCCACACACTATAATGCCCTTTAGCTGCCACCATACAGTATAATGCCACCATAGATGCACCCATACAATATAAAGCCAACACAGATTCTCCTGTGCAGTACAATGCCCACACAGATGCCCCCATATAGTATAATGCCCACACAGATGCCTCCATACAGTATAATGCCTACACAGATACCCCATGCAGTATAATGACCAAACAAATTCCCCCATACAGCATAAGGCCCTCATAGCTGGCCCATACAGTATAATGCCCCCATACAGTATAATGCCCCCAAAGCTGTCCCACACAGTATAATGCCCCATAGCTGCCCCATACAGATTAATGCCTCCAAAGCTGCCCCATACAGTATAATGCCCCCTAGCTGCCCTTACACAGTATAATGCCCCATTGCTGCTCCATACAGTATAATGACCCTATAGCTTCGCCACACAGTATAATGCACCCTTAGCTGCCACCATACAGTATAATGCCCCCTTAGCTGCTACCATACAGTATAATGCCCACAGCTGCCTCATATAGTACAATGCCCCTATAGCTTCCCCATACCCTATAATGCCCCCATAGCTGCCCCTATACAGTATAATGTCCCCTTAGCTGCCCCATACAGTATAATGCCCCCATAGTTGCCCCTTGTTCCAGTGCCCACATATAAAGTGCCAGTGCCCTTGTTGATAGTGCCACAGTGCCCATGTAGTTAGTGCCCATGTAGATAGTGCCACAGTGTCCCCTGTAGATAGTGCCACTATATAGTGCCAGTGTCCATGTAGATAGTGCCACACCCCCGTTGAAGATAGCGCTACCCACCCTGTGGATAGTGACGTCCTCAGGACGCAGATACAGTTGACAGCGGGACATACCATAGGCCGCCCAGGACAGTGGGACACTGCCCGGAATCCAGGACTGTCCCGCTGAATCCGGGACGGTTGCAAGGTATGGGTGTAGTTATATTTTAGGTAGAAATGTTATATAGCTAAGAATCACTGTATATATTTTTATGGACACTAAGCAAATGTTCAAACGGAGGAATATTTGAGGCGGATTCCTCCGCAAAATTCAGCATCCCATTCATTTCAATGGGAGGTAGACGCTTCTTTTTCCCGCTAGCTGTTTTTTTCAGCTAGCGGCCAAAAGAAGCGTCCTGCCCGATCTTCGGGCGGATTCCGCCCAAACCTCCAGTTGAACTGAATGAGAGTAGGAATCTTCCTGCTGGCGGCAGGAATAATTCTGTGGCAGATTTTGCTGCGGTGAGTCCCGCTTTTGTCTTGAACACAATGATAGCCGGAGATTGGACTGGAGACCACGTGGGCAACGCAATGAAGAGGACTTCACAAGGGAACATCACACCGGTCCTACTCCCGGGATTATGGTGTGGGGTGGCATAATGTATGGTAGCCGGACCCCTCTAGTCTTCATTTCAGGTACACTAACAGCTCTGCATTACATTGATTTGGTTGTGGAACCAGTGGTACGGCCATTTCTCCAAAGTGTCCCAGAAGCCGTTACTCAACAGGACATCGCCAGGCAGCATGTTGCTTGTGCTACGGTGAGCAGCCTCCGTGGCCTCAACGTGTTACCATGGCCTGCAGCGTCTCCGGACTTGTCTCCCATTGAGCACATTTGGGACGTCATTGGTCGGCAATTGCAAAGGGAGCTACCAGCAGCCAATCTTGATGATTTGCGTTCCCAAGTGCACTCAGCGTGGCATAACATTCCTCAGACAACCATTAATAACCTCATTGAAAGCATGCCAAGGCGTGTAAGTGCGTGGATTTCTGCGTGTAGCGCTCATACTTGATACTGAATAAATTAAGACATTTGGAATATTTTATTTCCATTTTTTTATCATTTGTATATCATTAACATGTCTATCGATCCGTTCAGTTCCACAATTACAAAACCTTTTATTTTTGGTGTTGCAATTTCAATGTTGCGGAGTGTAGATAGATAGATAGACAGACAGACAGACAGACAGACAGACAGACAGACAGACAGATAGATAGATAGATAGATAGATAGATAGATAGATAGATAGATAGATAGATAGATAGATAGATAGATAGATAGATAGACAGATAGATATTAGGAAGATGGATGGATGGATGGATGGATGGATGGATGGATGGATGGATGGATGGATGGATGGATGGATGGATGGATGGATGGATGGATGGATAGATAGATAGATAGATAGATAGATAGATAGATAGATAGATAGATAGATAGATAGATAGATAGGGCGTTGCCTGGGTGGGTAACCTCAATACCATTGTAGATTCATGTAGATATAACCTGACAATACCCGTTCAGTCATCATTCCTTTCCTCCTCGCCTCGGGCTCTTGGTGTAATATTCCATTATTACAGTCAGTTGCAGAGTTTTATGCTCCGTCAAACAATTAAAGATCAAAGCTCCTACATTCCTGTTAATTCATCTATAAAATATCTGCACGCAATAAAAGAAGAAACTAAATGATATGAACCATAAAAGCAACAAAATAAATTGGTTGTTTTGTAGGGTTTATGCAGAATCCCTCGTATGGAAATAGATGAGCGGCGCTCCAGTGAGTGTTATATATTAGATCGTTACTGTTATTTTTTTACCTGAATGTACTGGCTGTTTACTTAATGGGATTTTACGGCAAAAAGCACCACGTTTATCTTACGCTGGTAGTAGATCTATAAAAACGTTCTTTTAAAATTCCCTAACTGGTCGTATATTCTTGTTTATCGATGACAAATGGAGCCACGGCATATTTCCCCGGTGTCGTATTAATATTGTCTTCTCCTATCGGACAGGATGGGTTTATGTACTCTGTAATCTATATCTCTTATGGGAATTGATGTGCGGTTCTATCTGGAGTAAATGTATTACTTGGCTATTTGAAGTTGGGGCTGAAGTCCATATATTTGCGCAGAGTCGTAGTTGTTACCGAGTGGTGAAGCAGCGTGCAGTGCTGTTATATGGCAGCGTCATTGCACTTTCCAGTCATATAGATAAAAGTGAAAGATTTTTTCTCTTTTTTCTGTTAATGTGTTTTGTATATCCCTACAGGTAATGGGGTGGTCATACATCTGCCAGGACTGTTTGAGGAGGCAGAAAAAAATGAAAAGAAAGGTAAATATCAATGATCGGCTGTAAAATATTGCTGACTGAACATAGATTGGGGTCATGGCCGAATAGAGGGGTGAAAGGAAATAATAGGGCATACGGATGTCATAGACCACCCACTCTTTAAGCCTTAGCAAAGAAAACTAACAAATAGAGGTCAGCCCGTACATGAATTGATTGCATTCATTTGAATAGCCAGCATGTAATACTACAATTCCCCTGTAGTGGCCGCTCCAGGGGAAATGTATAGCCAGCTGGAGCGATCAATCTATATCGTCGGGGAATTCAGAAGCCAAACCCACAGCAATCAGGTGATCGCAGGCCCTGCTTCTATTGATAAAGAGGTTGTATCAATGAGAAAACCCCTATAAGCAGCATTTTTTCATAAATTAAAAAAAATCACTCTGCCTTGTGTTGAGTACTTTCTTGGAAGCTGTTAATGAGCTACCAAAGTATTGTCTGCACCTTTGTCAAATCTGTGACACCCCCATTCACATATATCTCTATACACACACACACACACACACACACACACACATATATATATATATATATATATATATATATATAGTAGCGTGGCCTTAAAGGGATTGTACAGGCTTAGAAAAACATGGCTGCTCAGCACTATTTCTGTCCACAGGACTTTTGTGGTATTGCAGCTCAGTACTTCTGAAGTGAATGGTGCTAAGCTGTAATACCATACACAACCTGTAGACAGGTGTGGCGCTGTTTTCGGAAGAAAGCAGACAAGTTTTTCTAAGCCTTTTAGATTCCCTTTTTTGTCTTCATGTTGTCAATGGAAATATCTCTCATATGTCTTATTTCAGGTTTGAAAGACTGGGAGAAAAGGTTGATCATATCTGATCGAGCCCATATTGGTAAGTCCAAGCCAATGTAATAAATATATAGTTTTGTGTGTGTATATACAGCATGTATATTTATTTTACTACTAATATATATACGTGTTTCTTTGTGACTTACCCATATTCGTCCCCCGTACAGTGTGCGACTTTCACCAGGCAGTTGATGGCCTTCAAGAAGTCCAGAGACAAGCTCAAGATGGGAAAAAGTAATTATATTACTCCACCTTCATGCTGTTAGTAATTTTCTTATAGCTTAAAAAAAAGTCAGACATTATAACTAATGATATTGAATTTTACATTAATTAAATATTTCGTTTCATGAAAATATAAGACATTCCATACAAGTGGCATTTCAGCTTATTTATATTTCCTCACCATTTGCCAGTCTGATAGGTGTGATAGTTGCTATAGTTTAATGATACTAAAATGCATTATATTTCCTATTAGGGCATTCTAAGTTATTAGAGGGGGGTCCCCTGTTCAGGATCCTTATCAATAAGCCAGAACAGAGAGCGTCTACAAAGAGCGTCTCTTCTCTCTCTTGCTCTGCAGGATTCAACATTACACGGGCACACCATTGATTTCAATACGTTCTGTGTAATTCTTCATTTCTACTGTGGTGGCGCTGCAGGTAAATTGAACACTTGCTCCAGAGTTCCACCACAGTTTAAAGCCGATCAGTGGGGTTGGGATGGCAGGTTCCTGAGCAGGCTACAATCCCCCCATTAGTTAAACATGTCCCAAAAGTATACATGGAAAAGGGGGTTGTCATATTGGATGGGGCATGTGTTTATTTTAATGAGAATTAACCCTTTCCCGAAGCTTGACGTAAAAATACATCAAGGGCATGAGGTCATTCGGACGTACTATTTAATAAAGACAATCCCACGCACACTTTGCCCATGAGATCAAAGTCGGAATCATGGCTGTTATACACAGCATCACCCCCGCTGCAACAGTTTAGAGAAAACTCCCAATTTCAGAGCCATGATTACACCTAAAAACCTCTCCCCTACTTCTCAATATCAAACATTTGGTAGGTTAGTAAGAAGTAAGGTAAGGATGGAAGGAATTATGACTGCAGGATCAGACTACACAGGGTTGGTTTGAAGTCTGTCACCATGGAAACACATTGGTCTGCATAGGAGATGCACACACAAAACGGTAGGATATTTTTAATCACTATTTTAAAAGTTACTTTATTTGTTATTTTTACTGCATTGGAGCAATAAAAGAAAACAACTGGTTGCATAGGTGGACATGGCACTCAAGTTGATGATTATGGAAGTTCCTGATTTGCTTGATAGATGTGGTTACATGTGATCTTGAGTTATTGCTTCTAGTAGTAAGTGCCCGGGATGGACTTAGACAGCTTAGGGCCACTGTGCAAGAAAATATGTGGGCCCTTTGTTTGTGGAGTGTAGGAAGTCATGTTATTTTCTTCTTAAGATTGTGGTTGGCCCCTTTACCTACAGGGCCCCTATACAACTTCACATATGGTAAGTCCACCCCTTGGAATTGGCACGTTAGGAAACGGTGGTTCTTCTGTACTAAGCCCCCTCCTTCACAAAAACTATAGGCAGATATGCCACGGTCCTTGATGTAGGATGTACATCATAACTGAAAAAATTAGTATTTACAAAATTCCTATTTAGTGGTCCAAAAATGTGAAGAATTTATTACAAATGTAATTCTGTGTCTAGCGAGGTATCTGTTCTTAACCCTCATTTTTTTTGGGGTCGTAGCATAGGCACTACGAAGAAAGGCATTGGACCAACATACTCATCAAAAGCATCTCGCACTGGTCTTCGAGTTTGTGACCTTCTTTCCGATTTTGATGAGTTTTCTTCCAGGTCTGGTATATTGACTTGTTATATCTTTTTATTACCTTTTCCAGAGTAATGGGCAGGCCAAGGATTTAAAGGGGCAGCCCGAGATAAGTTAAAAAAAAAAAGTCTATTTCGTTTTTTTCTCCAGAAACAGTCCATAGACCAAAGCAGACCCATTTTTCCTAATCTCTGACAACTCCTTTAACCAGTATTTCATAAAATCACACTATAAGTTCTACCCACTTCTTACAATTTCCCTTACTAAAGTATTAGTATTGTCAGTGACCCTCCTTCATATACATAACAACACTTTTGAATGCTTTATGAAGGTCTATCATAAAAGGGTTCTCCGCTTTGGACAATCCTTACTTATTAGCAAGGATCAGCTGTAATCTGTGGGGAAACCTGTCAGCAAGTGTTCAGTTTCCCTGCAGCGCCACCACAGGAGAAATGAAGCATTACATAGTCTCCATTCAAATCAATAAGTTGTCTGTGTAATGCAGGACAGGTTCTCCAGAGTGAGAGATGTTCTTTATATCTGCTCTCCACTCTGGCCAAGAGATGAGGATCCTAAACAGGAGACCCTCTCCATTGATTCAACATTCTCTAATAGAGTGTATGAAAAGGGGTTGTTTAAAGTGGACAACTCCTTTAAAGTTGAAGATATCTTCTCCGACAATTAAAACGTTAAACTTGGTCGGACATACATGTCCGCTCTATGACCGACAGGGAGATAAGCAGCTGCTTATCCATGGATATATAATCCCTATATGTAAATGGTCATAATAAATCCATCAGATAAGAATCCTTATCTGACCTGCATACAAATTTTAGCCCTTCTATTGGTGTCCGACAGCGTCCTGTAAACCTCATATCAGCTGTACAGCTCTCTAGCTAATGGTAGAGCATCAAGAGACGGAAAACCTCTAATAACTAAACATGCCCCAAAAGAGCATGAAGACATAGGTTGGCATATGAAAGGGGCATCTATTGATTCCAGGATTATTAGGGGAAATAGCAGAAAATTATTTTTTAGTGATGGGACAAAAAAACACCAATAAAAAAAAAGGTTTCGGTGAAGCTGAAAGACTATAATGTAACGGAAATTTCTGCTACCCTGAATATCGGTCCTTCAATTGGAACTTATTACAAATTCTTTATTATAGATCTGCTGGGTGACAACCAATATACTTCCATTATCGCTACCCTAGGGGTTGTCATCAATCTTTCTAGAGCACTGGGTAGTAAATGTGCCTAGATATGCAATGGTATGAGAGTAAAGATGTATCGGTGCACAACTAGGCGTTCTGGATTATTATAAGAGAGCATGGTCGTTAACAATTATGGGAGCAAAATCGGCAGCCATATTGAATGACACTCCGCCTTCTCCAGAGCAGATATGGGCAGATGTACCTAAAACATGGCTGAACAGGCGGATAGAGAGACGATAAACTCATAAGCATTTGGGGAATAATTTTTCTTATATTTCAACGTGTCTCGTGTTATTAGTTTGTGATACTGAAATCATAAAATCAATGTTATATTTTGTAGGTTCAAAAACCTGGCACATCAGCATCAGTCAATGTTCCCGAATCTGGAGGTAGATATAGAAGGGCAGCTCAAGAAATTGAAGGTAAGGTTTATCTCTCTGTGAGGATACAGGCGGCCGCAAACAGCACCTCCAGAGCATCGGGGGAGAATTTCCCCGCAATCCACTAATCAATAATACAATTATAATTAGGGGATGGCTCATAATACAGTTTTATAATATAATAAAGTGACTCTTCAAACTGGAGCTTTACTTCAAAATAGTATACAGTCAAGTATCACTCATCACTTATAAACTTCTCTAACGTTGCAGATGTACGCTGAGAAAATACGGCCAATGGTTCGAGATGGTGTGTACTTCATGTTTGAAGCTCTTCATGGCTCTACAAAGAAGATTTTGGTGGAAGGAGCTAATGCTGCACTACTTGACATTGACTTTGGTTGGTTAACAAAATCCAAAATGGATAGATAGATAGATAGATAGATAGATAGATAGATAGATAGATAGATAGATAGATAGATAGATAGATAGATAGATAGATAGATAGATAGATAGATAGATAGATAGATAGATAGATAGATATGGGATAGATAGATATTGGATAGATAGATATGGGATAGATAGATATGGGATAGATAGATAGATAGATAGATAGATAGATAGATAGATAGATAGATAGATAGATAGATAGATAGATAGATAGATAGATAGATAGATAGATAGATAGATAGATAGATAGATAGAGCAGACAAAAAATGGCGGCAGCACACTGCGAACACTAATGTAACCTAAACTGATAAATATAAATAAATATGCATTACGGCTAAATCTACTTATAATAGGGAGGTTCTTAGCGCACATTTAGATCAAAAAGTGTTTGCCCACCTGCCACGACAAGGCATCCTCCATAGGTGGGGACCTACTCTGCACATACACCCAGAACTGGGACTAAGCCTACATATATATCTGGGGATGGTAGGAACCAGCATTAAACTAATTAAAATCACCCAGGGTAGAATGGGAGGAGTGCAAGAACAAAAAATGGAGGCAGCTGGTTCCTACCATCCCCAGATATATATATCTAGGCTTAGTCCCAGTTCTGGGTGTATGTGCAGAGTAGGTCCCCACCTATGGAGGATGCCTTGTCATGGCAGGTGGGCAAACACATTTTGATCTAAATGTGCACTAAGAACCTCCCGATTCCACCATAAACATGCATGCTTAAGGCCCTATTACACCGGCCAATTTTGGCCGGTGCAGCGAGCGCCGGTTAACGGCGCTCGTTTGCTCCTATCACACGGAGCTATGGATGGGGATGAGTGGTCGTTACTCCGAACGCTCGCCCCCATACATTATTATCATGTCAGCACCGCGGCTCCCTGTTTATACAGGGAGATGGGTGGCCGACAATGATAATATTTAACTTTTTTAAAACGATACGATCAGCAGATGATCCAGCGTTTGCTCGTTCATCTGCAGATCGCTGCCCTGTTTACACAGGGCAATTATCGGCAACGAGGGCTTGCTCGACCGAGCGTGCATATCTACTCAATGGGAGAGGGAAATCAGCCAGACACCCCTGACAGTCACTTATCTCCTGCGGAAACAAAAGATCGGGCATGTTGAAATCCAACATGCCCAATTCTTCTTTCCCCTGACATCTGCCATCAAGGGAAAGTGAAAACACCCCAATACACATCATATAGTCGGCTGGTCCAGATGAAATTGGCAGATTTGGCTGAATGTCGTCTGGTGTGTATGGGCACCTGAAGGGTAAGCTACAAGAGAAGAAATAAAGTTTCTGCAGAGGCAGTGGCGTACATAGAAGTGAGGGGCCCCGATAGCAAAGCTTAAATGCCCCCCCATTATGGTGTCAGGTTTTGCCACGTACCCCTGTACACCTTTTTCCATGAACCTTGAGGCCCCCCCCCCCCTTCCCCTGTTACTAAACTTTAGTTTGGATTAAACCTGACATTTTTGAACAGTTCATATACAGATATCATATATATAAGTTGCGTAACTTAATACATTGTATTACTTATATTTATACAGATCCTGCATTACAACCTGTGTTATACTCCAGAGCTGCATTCACAATTCTGTAGACTTCAGAGCTGAAATCTCCCAGCATCTCTTGCTGGCAAAATGTATACAGAGTTTGCTCTGGAGATTTGCATTCTGGAAGTGTCATATTTACACCAAGTGTCAAAACACTTTAGAACATAACAAAGATCCCTCTTACCATCCATAGATTAACCATTTAGAACATGTCTCCGATCAAACTACTAATCAAAATTGGATATTGATCAATCGAGTCCTATTGGATCTTAAGATTATGCACATTGTTTCCTGAGGTCCTCAATGAAAAGATTGAGAATACCCGTTATTACCAAATTCTCCCAGCCACACTCTATATCTTTTACGCTATTTTGCCGTCTATCTATTTTCTATGTAGAAGAGTTATTTGAGCACTATTTATATGATATTTGAACAATGTGTTTTATAGAACAGGAATGAAACATAACGTTTCATTCCTGTTTAATTCAGATTTTTATATTTTACTTTCATATGTATTCGGCCTATTTTACATTCATTTGTATTTATAATTATTCATTCAATATATGAACAATATTGTCTGTATTTTAGATGAAATTGTCATATATGGATTATGTATGTGATTTTTAGGCCGTTTCCGCTCGATTGTTGGATACCTAGTTTAAATACACAGACTTGATGTAATTATTTTTAGCTACCTGAAGGTCAGATCGACCTTGAAACTCGTTATTCGTGCAATAAATTTAAATTTTAACAGAACTTGGTGATGCATTTTTTTTCTGTACGTTGGGTGGTTTATATTTACAATAATCTGATGTAGAAAAACAAACTATCCCACTATTTTAGGTTTCGTTCACATCTGCGTCAGTGCTCCGTTCATGGGTTCCGTCAGAATTTTCCATCAGGGGAACCCATGAAGGAACCATGACTGAAACAAATGGAAACCATAAGATTCCGTTTGCATCACCATCTATTTCAATGGTTACGGATCCGGTGCAAATGGTTTCCGTATGTCACCGTTGTGTAAGGGTTCCGTCGTTTTGATGGAATGAATAGTGCAGTCGACTACGGTTTGATTCCGTCAAAACGACTGAACCCTTGCACAACGGTGACACATGGGAAACATTTGCACTGGATCCGTCACCATTGAAATAGATGGTGATGCAAATGGAAACCGGAAACCTATGGTTTCCGTTTGTTTCAGTCAGGGCTCCATTCTGACTAAAAGCTCCAACGGAAGCCAGAACGGAGCCCTGACGCAGATGTGAACGAAGCCTTAGAGGAGCTCAGATAAGCTGTTAGGGGTGTGTCTGTCAACAAGTTTGTTGACTGTTTCCAATAACAACCAGCAGAACTTTGAATACTCCGTGCAGAAGAAGTAATGCAATGCATTTACAAAGTTTCACAACTTTTTCTGTTGCATTTTGCACATATTTTTGCAATTGTTTTTATCTCACGGATAAAAATAGCTATTCTAGAAAGGAATTTCAGGGACTAGAAATAATGGAAAGATTTATCCTGATCTTTTTGCTATAGGATCAATGGTGTGTGACAAAGAACAAGTATAATAACATTGTAGACTAACATAATAAATTATATAATGATGATTAAACTACTTATCTACCTAATGACTAGAAAGCTGCTCTACTATAATTAGCTTGTGGGCTGGACATATTATAAAGTATCAGGCCTGTAATTATCTTATTCTTTTATTCATTAATTTCCGGCTTCAGACAGACTCATTGCCGCAGTAGTAGCTGATTCAATGCATACAATGCTAATTGGGTTTAATTCATTTATTAATTTAATCGGCTGTTCAGAGACACCAAATGTGCAGAAATTATAGTGAGTCTGGGTTCACACTGTGCGTTTTTGTTGCATTTTTAACATGCATTTTTTTTGTATTTGAGGATGAACTCCCATTAAGAGACATAGATGTTTATCTACCAAACAAAACAAAAAAAAACGCAACAAAAATGCACAGTGTGAACCCAGCCTTACAAACAAAGCACTTTTTAGATCCTAGCCTTTTAAATGAATTATCTGTGAATACTTAGCATAGACCATCAAGTTGCAAATGGTGGGGTCCAATCTATGCTGCGGGACTGCGGTATGCTCTAGCGTGCGGTTTTGACAGTTTTACACCCATAGAATTCAATTAATAAAATGTGCACCAAAAACTGCAACTGCGTGTGTGAACCATGTGGCAGTTTTTGGATTTTGGTGCCAACATACATGCCTAAAGGGGGCCTAAAGGAGATTTTTACTTTTCCTGATGCGCAATGACTAGCCGATCAGGCCGGAGGAAGAGGACACTGCAGAATCTCATGGCCAGCGTTTTCTAGGGTATCACTTGGACACTGCTCAACCCCCACCCCCTCCCCCGTCCCATTGCCTCCATATGTCGTACTAGAAAATAAAATGTGATATTATTATTATTATAAATGGAGTTGTTTAAAGTCGAAAAACCCTTAAAGGGTCCCATCTTGACGACCCCTGACCTTCTGAACTATATTATATGTATATATATTTTGTTATTGAAGTTCTTCACTATTATAAACTTGCTGTTGAACCCTTATCTGCAGGTACATACCCTTTTGTGACATCATCAAATTGTACAGTGGGAGGCGTCTGCACTGGACTTGGAATCCCCCCCCAAAATATAGGGGAGGTGTATGGTGTGGTCAAAGCGTATACCACTAGAGTGGGCATAGGAGCCTTCCCAACAGAACAAATAAATGTGAGTATACCGAGACCACTAATAAACCGGCAACTATATCCAGATTTAGGGAAAATAATCCACCGAGACTGCATGCCACCCAACCACCCTGTCCTGGGATTAGCTGCATAAAAGCTGTCCATGCCACCCTCTCCCTCCCACCTGGGATTAGCAGTTTTGTAGGAGCTATGGCAAAGGCCCTTAATGATGATAGTGGGGGTTCCCGGCAGCTGCTATAGCCAGGGGGAGCGGCTGGTGATTGTTAATTTTCCTTGAAGCAACACCAGGAAATTTTGAATCACGCAGCACGCATTGAAATCAATGGGACAACGATATGCGCCGCGAAAAACGAGCCGCGATCAACGAGACAGCTCGTTGATTGGCGTTCATTTCCTCCTTTCACCAGGAGCAGTGATCGATTATAACGAGTGATTGTTAGGGCTGATTCAGACGTGCGTGGCGTTTTTGCGCACGCAAAAAAAGCTGCGTTTTGCCTGCGCAAAAGCCACTTACCTGCTCCGTGAGGCAGCATCATATGAAGCGCGGCTGCGTGCTTTTCGCCATTCGGATGTTTGTAAACAGAAAAGCACGTGGTGCTTTTCTGTTTACATTCATCCTTTTGCCAGCAGGTGCGCGAAACAGGCAGTTCGCACGGAAGTGCTTCCGTGCGACCTGCGTGGTTTTCACACACCCATTGACTTCAATGGGTACGTGTTGCGCAAAATACGCCGAGATATTGACCGTGCCGCGCTTTTTGCGCAGCGGACAAACGCTGCGCAAAAAGCACGGACTGTCTGTACTGCCCCATAGACTTGTATTGGTCTGTGCGTGGCGCGTGAAAACCACGCGGCCCGCACGGACGCAATACACGTTCGTGTGAATCCAGCCTTAAGGTGGTTTTACACTGGGCGATTATCGGGCAGACGAGATGGCACGCTAGTTGCAGATAATTTCCCTGTATAAACAGGGCAGCGATCAGCAGATGAACGAGCAAAGGCTCAATCATCTGCTGATCGTATCGTTTTAAAAAAGTAAAATATTATTGTTGTCGGCAGCGCATCTCTCGGTGTGAACAGGGAGACTCGCCGCCGGCATGATAAGGGTATGTTCACAAACTAAAAACCTCTGAAAATACGGAGCAGTTTGCAAGGGAAAACAGGTCCTGATTTTCAGACTTTTTTAGGCCACTCGCAATTTTCGCTGCTTTTTTTACGGACGTTTTTGGAGCTTTTTTCAATAGAGTCAATGAAAAACGGCTCCAAAAATGTCCCAAGAAGTGACCTGCACTTCTTTTTCGCGGCCGTTTTTTAACACTTCGTCGGAACAGAACGCCGTTTTCCCATTGAAATTAATGGGCAGATGTTTGGAGGCGTTCTGCTTCCGATTTTTCGGCCATTTTTCGGACGTTTACGGCCCGAAAAATGGACGAAAATAGGACGTGTGAACATACCCTCATAATGTATGGGGAAGAGCGATCGGCGTAACGACCTCTGGTCCCCATACATGGCTCCTTGTGACAGGAGCAAACAAGCGCCGATCAACGATGTCTCGTTGATCGCCACTCGCTGCACCGGCCGGTGTAAAAGGGCCTTTACTATGATCGTTTGCCCATTTCCATTATGTTGGCAGCACATTCCCGTTTACACAGGTAGATGTACTGCTTACTACCAACCATTTTATTGGCTGCGTAAAGGCCCTTATATGTAAGTGAAAAACCCTTTTACACCAATGATTGGGCAAACGCTCATTCTCGATCATTGCCATGTGTAAACAGAGCAACGAACAGTCGATGAACGCGCAAATGCTCGTTCATAGGAGGTACTGCTTGTTTAAGCGGCTAATAAAATGGTCGCTAGTCGGCAGCACATCTCTGTGAGTAAACAGGGGATGTGCTGCTGATATAGTGGAAATGTATAGGGACAAACAATTGTAGTAACGATCGCCCATCCCCATACATAACCGATCATTGCTCTTTGTTAAAGGAGCAAACGAGTGCCGATCAATGAGGTGTCTAGTGGATCGGCACTTGTTTTCACGGCCCTTATCGAACCATGTAAAAGGACCCTAAGCGAGCAGATCAGTCAATGAACGAGCGTTTGCCTTTTCATCGGCTGATCGTTTCCCTGGGCAATGATCTGGAATAAGTGTTCGTATAAACGCTCGTTTGCCCGATCATTGGCCCGTGTAAAAAAGACTTAATAGATAAACCAGTTCATCCAGAGGGAGAGCCGTTCTTTGTAGCAGCTCTCCTCTCTGGTTAAAGAGGCTCTGTCACCAGATTTTGCAACTCCTATCTCGTATTGCAGCAGATCGGCGCTGCAATGTAGATAAGAGTAACGTTTTTATTTTAAAAAAACGAGCATTTTTGGCCAAGTTATGACCATTTTTTTATTTATGCAAATGAGGCTTGCAAAAGTCCAAGTGGGTGTGTTTTAAGTAAAAGTCCAACTGGGCGTGTATTATGTGCGTACATCGGGGCGTGTTTACTACTTTTACTAGCTGAGCGTTCTGATGAGAAGTATCATCCACTTCTCTTCACAACGCCCAGCTTCTGGAAGTGCAGACACAGCCGTGTTCTCGAGAGATCACGCTGTGACGTCACTCACTTCCTGCCCCAGGTCCTGCATCGTGTCGGACGAGTGAGGACACATCGGCACCAGAGGCTACATTTGATTCTGCAGCAGCATCGGCGTTTGCAGGTAAGTAGCTACATCGACTTACCTGCTAACGCAGATGCTGCTGCAGAATCAACTGTAGCCTCTGGTGCCGATGTGTCCTCGCTCGTCCGACACGATGCAGGACCTGGGGCAGGAAGTGAGTGACGTCACAGCGTGATCTCTCGAGAACACGCTGTGTGTCTGTGCACTGCCAGAAGCTGGGCGTTGTGTAGAGAAGTGGATGATACTTCTCATGAGAACGCCCAGCTAGTAAAAGTAGTAAAAACGCCCCGATGTACGCACATAATACACGCCCAGTTGTACTTTTACTTTAAGCACGCCCACTTGGACTTTTGCAAGCCTCATTTGCATAAATACAAAAATGGTCATAACTTGGCCAAAAATGCTCGTTTTTTAAAAAGAAAAACGTTACTGTAATCTACATTGCAGCGCCGATCTGCTGCAATAGCAGGTAGGGGTTGCAAAATCTGGTGACAGAGCCTCTTTAATAGAGGGGAGACCCCCCCCCCTATTACATGGATATGCTGTAATAGGGTCTATAATAGGCTCCTCTTAGCTGAGACACAAGGTTTGTCATTTACAATCAATGAACCAATGTTGTGTCCTAAGTCAAGCCGGACACGGCCAAGGGGAGCTGAAAGGGCACTATGCTTGGAAGAGCGCCACCGTCCCTTCATTCTAGAGATCCAACATTAATGGAATATCTTATTGCATGTTCAAAAATATATCTGGTTGGAAAACCTACACAACCTAGCCTCATACACAAACAATGTGATTGTACCCCTATGTCCTATACCACGGAAGTCTTGGTTTCTATATCTAGCACCAATGAGGATTATAACCCTGAACCATCTTTATGCAAAGGTAATAGGAGTGTTTAGCCTCCATGTAATATTCCTTGTAGATGCCGAATGCAGGTGTACTCCCATGCACCCATGACTTACCTTGTCCTCACTTTTATCTCAGGAAATTGGTAACCTCCTTCAGACTCGGGGTCACGAATGGGGAGTAACCACAGGTCGGAAAAGGAGATGTGGCTGGTTAGACCTGGTCATTTTAAGATATGCCCACATGATCAATGGTTTCACTGGGTAAGTCTATCTATAGTAACCAAACACAGATCCAGAGTGTCTATACTATAGACAGTACAAATATTATAAGCTACAGGACCACAGGAATCCAATTGCATTGTAGACACCATTAGTTTTTCCGTTATTTATATTTTATTGAGTTTCTGGCGTGTGCCAGATGTTGTCTCTATATTACATTTCCTGCCGATTTCTATGTCCACAGTAAAGCACGTCCTTGCTTTGCAGCAGTCTTGAAGCATTCTTACTATAATTCATAGAATACCACGTGTCCATTGTGAAAGTGACCTGCTTTTACCTAGAGTTAAAAAAAAATTGTATTTTAGACTCTATATGCTGAAATACACTAAATAACTTTCTTACAAAACTCTTACAGGACTAAGACCTTATTCACACAGTGCAGATTCGCTGCAGATTCTGCATGTATTTAAGCCAAAACTAGAAACGGAACCTAAACAGAAGAAATATATAAAGGAAGGCCTTATAGGTTTGCTCTCCTGGATCCAATTCTGGTTTTGGCTTAAAAAAAATGCATGTAAAATCTGCAGCAAATCTGCACTGTGTGAACAAGGCTTTACAAGAGAATTGCACCGTAAATGATCTGCTCAGATGCTGACATCAGAGGGATTCGTAAATTGAGGTCTCCACCAATTACCAGAAGAAAGCTCAAGGAGACCTGCCACGTGTCAGAAGATGGCTTTAAATGGAGATTCCCTTTAATAATTATATTTTATTTTTTTCAGCTTGGCACTTACAAAACTGGATATTTTAGACTCTCTGGATGAGATTAAAGTTGGTGTAGCGTACAGACTTAATGGGAAGAGAATCCCATACTTTCCAGGTTTGTAAATCTAATTTGTCTTAATATATTTGGTCTTCCGTGTTAATGGGTGGTTGTAAAACAAGATTTAAAGTTACATGCACCTTAGGCCTTATTCAGACAGCCATGTTCGGTCTTTGAAATACGGACCATGTGTCGGCCATATTTCCTGGACTGACCATAGTTCAGGGAGCCGGGCTCCTAGCATCATAGTGATGTTAGGTGTCCCTGCATCCCCACGGGAATACTGTCCCATACTGTCATCATGTTTTCAATACAGTACAGTATTCCCACGGGGGGGGGGGGGGGGTAGGGACTCCTAGCGTCATACATAACAATGATGCTGGAAGCCCAAATCCCTGAACTGTGGTCCGTCCTGGAAATACAACTGGCATATGGTCTGTATATGGTGGACCGTACACGGCCATCTGAATAAGGCGTTAATAGCAGGATATGCTCTTACTTTAGCAACCTCGCAGCGCTGCTAATGTTACTAGACTACTACTGCTGCTGGGGCTATATTCATTACAGGGAATCTATCATTAGATGCCTGGCCAAAAACTTAATGGGGTTGTCCACTTTCTGAAAACTGATGACCTATCCAACGAATAGGTCATCAGTATATGTTCGATCCCTCACCGATCCGGCACTCTGGCTGCCCCCCGGGCATATGGCTCCTGTCAAAGAATAGCAGCCATTCGGCGGTATTGCAGTTCTGCTCTGCTCCTATTCAACCAGTGGAGCCATTTCTCCATTGAGGTGCGGACCCGGAAAGTCAAACACATAACTAAATATAAATGTATATAACCATGCATTGCAACATTTAGAACATTTACGTATTATTCTCTTTCATAGCCAATCAAGAAATTTTACAGAAGGTAGAAGTGGAATATGAAGTGATGCCCGGCTGGAAGAGTGACACCACAGGTGCCAGGAGATGGGAAGACCTTCCTGCCAAGGCGCAGAACTATATCAGATTTGTGGAGAACCACATTGGAGTGCCTGGTATGTATACAATCCTGAGGAAATGCCTCTAAGGCTTCATTCACATCTGCGTCAGGGCTCCGTTCATGGGTTCTGTCGGACCTTTCTGTCAGGGGAACCCATGAACGGAAACCAAACTGAAACAAACCGAAACCATAGGGAATGTGAATATTTCCTCCTAAAGCTTGTTTCCATTCAGTGCGTCGATGTAAGAACTGTACCGTATGTTTACAGTATGCTCTGCTCTATTATATTATAATACAGGTCACAGGAAATTTTCCATTGCCATGTCTGTAAATAATGTTTATACAAACATGACATTGTGGTGATTATACGGAGATGAGCGGCGCTACATGGCACTGCTTATTTCTTCCAGCAGGCAGAACCAGTCACAAAACCTATTTACAGGAAGTTCCTTCTCCTGTGCCAACCACTGATTGACTGACATGCAGTTCTCCTTCTCTCTATACAAAGAGGTTCTTCAGCAGCTGCAATGTATATTATACAGTTATGTGCCCCAGATGCTGCAGAACATCATAATACACCTTTTGAAAATGATGAGAGAATTTAATTTCAATAAATAGTGGACAGGTAGCTCAGTTATGCTTTTTAAAAAGAGGTTCTGCAGCAGTGTTATGTGCAGTTGTGTATTATAAGGCATTATGTACCCCTACTATTCATGATTGAGAATATTAGACGTCACCTCTAACTCAACCTTCGACTATTTTCTTTTATACGGAGACATAACATATCAGTAACTTGTAATATACTTAGAATTTACAGGAGTCTCATTAGGCCATGTGTAATATATATATATATAAACCATTCAAATGTATATACTGCCTCCAGTTTAGTATGCATTTTATTCTTGCAATCATCTGAGTTGTCACTTGTGCTTTTTTTTCTACTTGCAGTCAAATGGGTCGGCGTTGGAAAATCAAGAGAGTCTATGATTGAGCTGTTCTAGAGTTCAGGACGTCAGATGCCCGATCAGCGATTCCAGCACCACACATTGTCAGCGTCGATAGAGAATGGCGTGTACTGCAGCGTATTGTGGACCTGCTGTGAGAATGTATTCACACTTTGTGACAACCTACGCTTATCTAAATAAAACCGGTTTGCAATAAAGTTGTCTTGGGGGCTCATTTTGCAAAGTAGAACTGGATTAAAGGGGTGTCTTATCTGGACAACCCCATAAAATAAAGCCGCCCTTTGTGATCAGCAGATTGCTGCAGGTATGGCTGCTGGAACCATCAGCGATCAGCTGTGATCACTGGGGAAGATTTACGCTACCATTCATTTCCATATAGCAGCCTCTGGTGGGGAAACGTAGTATTACAAGGAGCCTATTAAAACGATGTCCCACACTCTATGACATGCTTATGCCTTAATAACTGTGGTCTAATAACTGGGCATCAGGTATCTATTAGTTCTACCGACCTTTTTGAAAAGATAAATAGTAATCAACAGATGTATTCCAAGACTCTAATGCACCAAATGTGTCGCAAATACTTATCTCAAGATAGTTACACTACCGTTCAAAAGTTTAGGGTCACTTAGAAATTTCCTTATTTTTGCAAGAAAAGCACAGTTTTTTTCAATGAAGATAACATTAAATTAATCAGAAATACACTCTATACATTGTTAATGTGCTAAATGACTATTCTAGCTGCAAACGTCTGGTTTTTAATGCAATATCTACATAGGTGTATGGAGGCCCATTTCCAGCAACCATCACTCCAGTGTTCTAATGGTACATTGTGTTTGCTAACTGTGTTAATGGCTAATGGATGATTAGAAAACACTTGAAAACCCTTGTGCAATTATGTTAGCACCGCTGTAAACAGTTTTGCTGTTTAGAGGAGCTATAAAACTGACCTTCCTTTGAGCTAGTTGAGAATCTGGAGCATTACATTTGTGGGTTCGATTAAACTCTCAAAATGGCTAGAAAAAGAGAGCTTTCATGTGAAACTCGACAGTCTATTCTTGTTCTTAAAAATGAAGGCTATTCCATGCGAGAAATTGCCAAGAAACTGACGATTTCCTACAATGGTGTGTACTACTCCCTTCAGAGGACAGCACACACAGGCTCTAACCAGAGTAGAAAGAGAAGTGGGAGGCCCCGCTGCACAACTGAGCAACAAGACAAGTACATTAGAGTCTCTAGTTTGAGAAATAGACGCCTCACAGGTCTTCAACTGGCAGCTTCAATAAATAGTACCCGCAAAACGCCAGTGTCAACGTCTACAGTGAAGAGGCGACTCCGGGACGCTAACCTTCAGGGCAGACTGGCAAAGAAAAAGCCATATCTGAGACTGGCTAATAAAAGAAAAAGATTAATATGGGCAAAAGCACACAGACATTGGACAGAGGAAGATTGGAAAAAAGTGTTATGGACAGACGAATCGAAGTTTGAGGTGTTTGGATCACACAGAAGAACATTTGTGAGACGCAGAACAACTGAAAAGATGCTGGAAGAGTGCCTGACGCCATCTGTCAAGCATGGTGGAGGTAATGTGATGGTCTGGGGTTGCTTTGGTGCTGGTAAAGTGGGAGATTTGTACAATGTAAAAGGGATTTTGAATAAGGAAGGCTATCACTCCATTTTGCAACGCCATGCCATACCCTGTGGACAGCGCTTGATTGGAGCCAATTTCATCCTACAACAGGACAATGACCCAAAGCACACCTCCAAATGATGCAAGAACTATTTAGGGAAGAAGCAGGCAGCTGGTATTCTATCTGTAATGGAGTGGCCAGCGCAGTCACCAGATCTCAACCCCATAGAGCTGTTGTGGGAGCAGCTTGACCGTATGGTACGCAAGAAGTGCCCATCAAGCCAATCCAACTTGTGGGAGGGGCTTCTGGAAGCATGGGGTGAAATTTCTCCCGATTACCTCAGCAAATTAACAGCTAGAATGCCAAAGGTCTGCAATGCTGGAATTGCTGCAAATGGAGCATTCCAAGACCAAAGCAAAGTTTGAAGGAGAAAATTATTATTTCAAATAAAAATCATTATTTCTAACCTTGTCATTGTCTTGACTATATTTTCTAGTCATTTTGCAACTCATTTGATAAATATAAAAGTGTGAGTTTTCATGGAAAACACAAAATTGTCTGGGTGACCCAAAACTTTTGAACGGTAGTGTATGTGAAAGCATTTTACATTATTGAGCTCGTTTAGGCTCAAATGGGACATCATTCAGCTTTCCCGGATTCCTGAATGTCAAATATATCTAGACTGCAGTGGTTACTTAATTCTCTTACACTTACTGGACTCCTGTTACTTCCATCTGCCCTGTAAGAGGAAAAACACAAATCAAAATTCTTCACACCAATGAATTACTATAAATAAAATCATAAATAAACCTGAAACAAACCTGGTTGTCCATGTTATATGCCTCATCGTAAGCCGTTCTCCAGCGGTGAGTTTCTGGTCTACCATACACGTCTAATGGAATATCAGGTTTTTTGGGGTGGGTCACTTCGGCAAGCTTGACCGGGGACTTTTGTGGAGAATCGAAACGTACAGTCCTACCTGCAATACTTTACACAACAGCAACAGAAAACAATAGAAAAAACAAACAAATAAATATATATATATAGTCACTTACAATATGTTCATGTGTATTATCTATGATCCTGTTCCCTAATGTAATAACTTATGCACCACCAAGCTGACAGCACACTTAGAGGCCGGGTTCCCACGTAGCGTAAACGCTGCAGAATTTCCGCAGCATTTGCAGTAGCAGCAAAGTGGGTGAGATTTAGAAAATCTCACGCCCACACTGCAGTAAAAAAAACGCAGCGTAAACGTTAATAAATTGACCTGCGGTGTGGAATTTTACGCAGCATGTCAATTTATGCTACGTTTTATTTGATTTTCCGTTGTGGGTTTTCCCAATTGAATTCAATGAGCATGCAAATCCTGCAACAGAAAGCCAAGTGTTGCGACTTTTGCAGCGTATTTGCAGCGATTACACCGCAAAAATCGCAACTATGGACAATAAAAATAATCATACTTACCCAGAATGCCCTCCTTCTTTCTGCAGTCCGGCTAGTCCGCTGCAGCCAATCACAGGCTGCAGCTTCACATGGCCTTTAATGTCATCGTAGGAGGCCGGCCTATGCGCAGAGAAGAAGGGGGGGGGGGTGCAAGTATTGCTTATTTTATTTATTTATTTCAAGCGCTGCTTTCCGCAGCAGAAATTCTGTCTGAAAAACCGCACCACGATGTGGTGCGATTTTTCGGACGGAATGTACTGCAGGTTCCAGGTCGGATATGCTAGCGTATCCGACCAGTGGGAACCTGGCCCAAAGAGGATCTGTCACCTCTCCTGACATGCCTGTTTTAGTAAATACTTTTATTCTCCGTAAAATAACAACGCTCACCACTGCCCTGTTTTATGATTTTGTTTCTGTAATATGCTCTTCTCTATATCCATGTTCGGCATCTGAAAAACACCAATAATTGGAGAATAAAAAAGCTGGAATACTAAGATAGATAGATGGATGTATGGATGGATGGATGGATGGATGGATGGACGGACGGATGGATGGACGGACAGATAGATAGATAGAATTTCCACCTTAATTATTATTATTTTTAAGGTGGACTGCCCTTCAGTTTTTTTTATGTGCCTTTGTTTGCTATTGGTGATGATAGCGCAAAGATGAAATATAAAGGTCATGATGCAGATCAGAAAAAGGTTATAAATACATGTGTATGAGATAAAGTCTTACTTGTAAGCCCGGGCTGCTGGAAATAGTAAGAGCGCTCTATGTCCTCTGCGTAGAGTTTGTTGTTCCCTGTTACCAGGTTACAGCCAAAAAGGCCACAAGGACGGCAACAACAAGCTGCTGGATTCTAGTAGTGGCAGCTTTCGGAAGCAGCAATGTAACATTGGCAACACTGTAATAAACGGGGTCCTTGATCTTGAATCTCAATGACTGTGCCTGACCATGTAGAGTATTGCCTGACCAGCACACAGCAGTGCCCACAGAATACAGATCTGGTAACTGAAGGACTGAGACTGCTCATATACAACAGCGCCCACACAATATACAGCAGTGCCCATACAATATACAGCAGTGCCCACACAATATACAGCAGTGCTCACACAATATACAGCAGTGCCCACACAATATACAGCAGTGCCCACACAATATACAGCAGTGCCCACACAATATACAGCAGTGCCCACACAATATACAGCAGTGCCCACACAATATACAGCAGCGCCCACACAATATACAGCAGCGCCCACACAATATACAGCAGCGCCCACACAATATACAGCAGCGCCCACACAATATACAGCAGTGCCCACACAATATACAGCAGTGCCCACACAATATACAGCAGTGCCCACACAATATACAGCAGTGCCCACACAATATACAGCAGCGCCCACACAATATACAGCAGCGCCCACACAATATACAGCAGTGCCCACACAATATACAGCAGTGCCCACACAATATACAGCAGTGCCCACACAATATACAGCAGTGCCCACACAATATACAGCAGTGCCCACACAATATACAGCAGCGCCCACACAATACAGATCTGGTAACTGAAGACTTCTCATATACAGCAGTGCCCACACAATATACAGCAGCGCCCACACAATATACAGCAGCGCCCACACAATATACAGCAGTGCCCACACAATATACAGCAGCGCCCACACAATACACAGCAGCGCCCACACAATATACAGCAGCGCCCACACAATACACAGCAGCGCCCACACAATATACAGCAGCGCCCACACAATATACAGCAGCGCCCACACAATATACAGCAGCGCCCACACAATATACAGCAGCGCCCACACAATATACAGCAGTGCCCACACAATATACAGCAGCGCCCACACAATATACAGCAGTGCCCACACAATATACAGCAGTGCCCACACAATATACAGCAGTGCCCACACAATATACAGCAGTGCCCACACAATATACAGCAGCGCCCACACAATACAGATCTGGTAACTGAAGACTTCTCATATACAGCAGTGCCCACACAATATACAGCAGCGCCCACACAATATACAGCAGCGCCCACACAATATACAGCAGCGCCCACACAATATACAGCAGTGCCCACACAATATACAGCAGTGCCCACACAATATACAGCAGCGCCCACACAATACACAGCAGCGCCCACACAATATACAGCAGCGCCCACACAATATACAGCAGCGCCCACACAATATACAGCAGCGCCCACACAATATACAGCAGCGCCCACACAATATACAGCAGTGCCCACACAATATACAGCAGCGCCCACACAATATACAGCAGTGCCCACACAATATACAGCAGTGCCCACACAATATACAGCAGTGCCCACACAATATACAGCAGTGCCCACACAATATACAGCAGTGCCCACACAATATACAGCAGCGCCCACACAATACAGATCTGGTAACTGAAGACTTCTCATATACAGCAGTGCCCACACAATATACAGCAGCGCCCACACAATATACAGCAGCGCCCACACAATATACAGCAGTGCCCACACAATATACAGCAGCGCCCACACAATACACAGCAGCGCCCACACAATATACAGCAGCGCCCACACAATACACAGCAGCGCCCACACAATATACAGCAGCGCCCACACAATATACAGCAGCGCCCACACAATATACAGCAGCGCCCACACAATATACAGCAGCGCCCACACAATATACAGCAGTGCCCACACAATATACAGCAGCGCTCACACAATATACAGCAGTGCCCACACAATATACAGCAGTGCCCACACAATATACAGCAGTGCCCACACAATATACAGCAGTGCCCACACAATATACAGCAGTGCCCACACAATATACAGCAGCGCCCACACAATACAGATCTGGTAACTGAAGACTTCTCATATACAGCAGTGCCCACACAATATACAGCAGCGCCCACACAATATACAGCAGCGCCCACACAATATACAGCAGTGCCCACACAATATACAGCAGCGCCCACACAATATACAGCAGCGCCCACACAATATACAGCAGCGCCCACACAATATACAGCAGCGCCCACACAATATACAGCAGCGCCCACACAATATACAGCAGTGCCCACACAATATACAGCAGTGCCCACACAATATACAGCAGTGCCCACACAATATACAGCAGCGCCCACACAATACACAGCAGCGCCCACACAATATACAGCAGCGCCCACACAATATACAGCAGCGCCCACACAATATACAGCAGCGCCCACACAATATACAGCAGCGCCCACACAATATACAGCAGCGCCCACACAATATACAGCAGTGCCTACACAATATACAACAGCGCCCACACAATATACAACAGCGCCCACACAATATACAGCAGCGCCCACACAATATACAGCAGTGCCTACACAATATACAACAGCGCCCACACAATATACAACAGCGCCCACACAATATACAGCAGTGCCCACACAATATACAGCAGCGCCCACACAATATACAGCAGTGCCCACACAATATACAGCAGCGCCCACACAATATACAGCAGTGCCCATACAATATACAACAGTGCCCACAAAATTTGGTGCTACAATATTAGGGCCTTTGCACACGGCTGTATTAGGGCATGTTCACACGTGGCAGAGTTTTTCCGCTGCAAATGTTGGTGCAGATTTGGGGCAATTACGAAACGAATCTGCACCAACATTTGCTTACAGGTAATTCAGACGTTGCAGAAAACACAGCGGACTTGCCACAGATTTCAGTTTTTGCATTGCAAAGGCTGAAATACGCAGTGAAATTCCGCTTCTTCTCACCAACAGACAGTGCATGGTCCGCAGCGGAGGGAAAATTCTGCACCGCATCCAATGGTCCGCAGCGGAGTTTTCCGCAATGTCTGAACTAACTTGCCTAAAAATGTATTGAAACAAATATAAAAAACGGCCGCTGGAGAATTCCACTGCGGACTGTCCGCAGAGGAAATCAACAGCAATTCTGCCACGTGTGAACATGCCCTTACAGCTCTGTGCATCCTTCATGGAACTTTTCTATACAAACCCAACAGAAAAAAATGGTGGCGTGCTCCATCAAATTCAATAGGTAAAGAGAGCGTAATATCTCCACACGTATGGCACGCAACGGAGCCTGTACGGCAGCACGCGGAGGTCATGCAGCTCCATACTAGGGAGCCCTATGACCTCTGTACACTGCATTCTCTGTTCACATGGCTTTGCCATAAGGATGAGCCCTTAGACCTCAAGGTCATATTTAGTGGTGTCCATACAATAGGCAGCAGTGGCCAAAATGTTGGTGCTAGGATCTTGGACCTCAACACCAGTGCTGGGTGGGGAATGTAGCTGTGCAGGCGTCTTAGGCTGGGGCTACTTGGCGATTTCAGCCAGGACACACGTGGCGTGGTTAAAAATTGCTGTATCGCGCTGCCTGCATTGCATTTAATAAAAGTGAATGGGGTCACTTTGCAAACTGCAAGTTGCCGCAACCCTGACATCACCATCACAAGAAGTCCAGCGGGTTTGAAGTCCTTGCAACTGCGGTGTTGCGGTTGCGGCAACTTGTAGGTTGCAACGTGACCCCATTCACTTTCATTACCCGCGATGCAGGCAGCGATACAGCAATCTGTGGTCGTAGGACCTGTGTCGTGGCCATAGTCGCTGTGCAGTCCCGGCCTAAGATGCCTGCACAGCGCCTCGTCAGGAGCATCTTTGTGCAGGTGGTGAGGGTCCCAACAGAACCTATTAGGGACTCTGTTTATGAAAGAGGGGTGTACCACGCTATTAGGCCTGATTCACACGAGCGTATTTTAAGTCCGTGTTACAGATGTAAAAAATAATGGCCGTCACACGGACCTATGTAATTCAAAGGGGCTACGCAGACATGCATTGTTTTCCACGTAGCGTGTGTCCGCTGCATGAAACTTAATGCAGGTCCAATTTTTGTGCGTTTTTTGCGCACCACGCAGCCCATTGAAGTCAATTGTTGCATGAAAACTACGGGCGGCACACGGACATCATCCACGTGTTGTCCGTGATTCACGCACCAGTTGCTAAAGAAATGATCCGGAAAAAAACAAAACCTTTTTTTTTGTAGACGTAAAAAACGCATGACATACGGATTACATACGCGTGTAAAAACCACAGACGCGCGCCGTACACGGATGCCAAACGGAACTGCAACGCAAGAAAAACTGGAACGCTGGTGTGAATCTCGGTTCGTTTTTAGGGTCAGTGGCGCTTCTTTCAACACGCAGAACGCATTAGGTATGGCGTTTGTTTCTGGCTTTTGTCCACAGGCTTTCCTTTAGGATTTGAAAAACGCTCAAAAATATACATGTTACAAAAGTAATCAAGAGAAAAAACCGCCACCAAAAACACTGGTAAAATTGCAATAAATTATTAGAATTTATTTATTTCAATTTATTAGAAATTCTATTTAGACGTTTATGTTTTTTGGAAAAGCTGGGTGGTAACATAATATGGCTGGAATTACTGCACCCGTAGCGATTCTCTTCCAACTTTCCAAGGTACTGAATGGCAAGTATAACTTTATGCAACAATGTCGCTGTATAAGAATCAGGTGCATGTCCAAACATAATTATTGTAAATTTGACTTTATTCTTGTTTATTGCTATAAGTACACTGCGCCTTTAAGATGAGCAGCAGAACGATCCGTTCCAAAAGTGAGTTCTGAATTCTCTCCTGTGCTTCCAATAACAGGGCAGCGGTTTAAAGCAGAACAGACATACAATGTACCGTACAGACCGCTGCAAACAGTCTAGATGCCCAGGGCCCTTTAATAGTTTATTACCGGCCAGGTTTGCCATGGCAGCGCATACCAGCGCCTTCGTTTGAACCGCTGCCAAGCAGCCAGCAGCACCACCCAGCGACAGCCGCCAGAACTGTTAAACATAAACACTTCTCACGCGTATGTAAAGCGCACCTCCTATCATCTCAGCAGCCAATCAAGTGCCAGATTCCGGCAATGACGGTCTTTCCTAATTGGTAGAACGGTCGGGTAAGCGCGTGAGTGACATTGAAAAGTGAGGCTGCGCATGCGTGTTTGGTTGTCAGGCTTTGGCGCGCTTCCTGTTCTGCAGAGGTCCGCGGTGCTTGTATAGGAATATGCCGAAACGCTCTTACCCCTTCGATAGTCTGGCCCCGCCGCAGCTCAAGACCCACGTCGGCCAAAAGGAACTAATCCAGGGCGTGTGTGGAGAAAGCCTGAAGCGGGAGATCTTTGGTGAGAGCCGTGTGGCCTATTCAGTCTCATTGTATAAGTCCGTGCAGCTCTACAAGTGTGGGAGTGCAGTGTCCCTCGAAGTTGGGCTGGGCCTTGTAGTTCACTGGTTTCTGGGGGGCTGGTTATGCTGGGGCTTGTTGTTCACTGGCAGCCGGGGTGTGGACTATGCTGGGGCTTGTAGTTCACTGGCAGCCGGGCTATGCTGGGGCTTGTAGTTTACTGGCAGCCGGGGTGTGGGCTATGCTGGGGCTTGTAGTTCACTGGCAGCCGGGCTATGCTGGGGCTTGTAGTTCACTGGCAGCCGGGGTGTGGGCTATTCTGGGGCTTGTAGTTTACTGGCAGCCGGGGTATGCTGGGGCTTGTAGTTCACTGGCAGCTGGGGTATGCTGGGGCTTGTAGTTCACTGGCAGCCGGGGTGTGGGATATGCTGGGGCTTGTAGCTCACTGGCAGCCGGGGTATGCTGGGGCTTGTAGTTCACTGGCAGCCGGGGTGTGGGCTATGCTGGGTCTTGTAGTCTACTGGCAGCCGGGGTGTGGGCTATGCTGGGTCTTGTAGTTCACTGGCAGCCGGGGTGTGGGCTATGCTGGGGCTTGTAGTTCACTGGCAGCCGGGCTGTGGGATATGCTGGGGCTTGTAGTTCACTGGCAGCCGGGGTTTGCTGGGGCTTGTAGTTAACTGGCAGCCGGGGTATGCTGGGGCTTGTAGTTTACTGGCAGCCGGGGTGTGGGCTATGCTGGGGCTTGTAGTTCACTGGCAGCCGGGCTATGCTGGGGCTTGTAGTTCACTGGCAGCCGGGGTGTGGGCTATTCTGGGGCTTGTAGTTTACTGGCAGCCGGGGTATGCTGGGGCTTGTAGTTCACTGGCAGCTGGGGTATGCTGGGGCTTGTAGTTCACTGGCAGCTGGGGTATGCTGGGGCTTGTAGTTCACTGGCAGCCGGGGTATGCTGGGGCTTGTAGTTCACTGGCAGCCGGGGTATGCTGGGGCTTGTAGTTTACTGGCAGCCGGGGTATGCTGGGGCTTGTAGTTTACTGGCAGCCGGGGTATGCTGGGGCTTGTAGTTTACTGGCAGCCGGGGTATGCTGGGGCTTGTAGTTTACTGGCAGCCGGGGTATGCTGGGGCTTGTAGTTTACTGGCAGCCGGGGTATGCTGGGGCTTGTAGTTTACTGGCAGCCGGGGTATGCTGGGGCTTGTAGTTTACTGGCAGCCGGGGTATGCTGGGGCTTGTAGTTTACTGGCAGCCGGGGTATGCTGGGGCTTGTAGTTTACTGGCAGCCGGGGTATGCTGGGGCTTGTAGTTTACTGGCAGCCGGGGTATGCTGGGGCTTGTAGTTTACTGGCAGCCGGGGTATGCTGGGGCTTGTAGTTTACTGGCAGCCGGGGTATGCTGGGGCTTGTAGTTTACTGGCAGCCGGGGTATGCTGGGGCTTGTAGTTTACTGGCAGCCGGGGTATGCTGGGGCTTGTAGTTCACTGGCAGCCGGGGTATGCTGGGGCTTGTAGTTCACTGGCAGCCGGGGTATGCTGGGGCTTGTAGTTCCCTGGCAGCCGGGGTATGCTGGGGCTTGTAGTTCCCTGGCAGCCGGGGTATGCTGGGGCTTGTAGTTCCCTGGCAGCCGGGGTATGCTGGGGCTTGTAGTTCCCTGGCAGCCGGGGTATGCTGGGGCTTGTAGTTCACTGGCAGCCGGGGTATGCTGGGGCTTGTAGTTCACTGGCAGCCGGGGTATGCTGGGGCTTGTAGTTCACTGGCAGCCGGGGTATGCTGGGGCTTGTAGTTCACTGGCAGCCGGGGTATGCTGGGGCTTGTAGCTCACTGGCAGCCGGGGTATGCTGGGGCTTGTAGCTCACTGGCAGCCGGGGTATGCTGGGGCTTGTAGCTCACTGGCAGCCGGGGTATGCTGGGGCTTGTAGCTCACTGGCAGCCGGGGTGTGGGCTATGCTGGGGCTTGTAGTTGGGGAGGGGAGTGCTGGGGCTTGTAGGTTGATGGTGGGGAGGCCTTAAGTCCTAGATCTGGAACAGGGCAACTATTGGTTTCTAGCATAGCTGAGTGACAACCGCTTTGTCTCCCACAAGGGTTTTACTAACTTTTTCTGTCTCTTGAACCTCAGATCTGCCTAGTAAGGCCTTATTCACACGACTGTGCGAGATGGACTGGAAATGGATGACAATTTCGAGACCCACTGATGCAAAATGGCCATGAACTACTGACCGTTGATCAGTTTTTAATGGACATTTTGTTTTCGCTGTCGTGTGATTGTGGCCTTATAGTGATCCGTCCCCTGAGCTCCTGTGTAATCTATATGTCGGTATAGTAGCACTTGAGGTGCTGTCATGGCTGCCATATATTGGTTGTGGTCCAGCCATGTGCAGGTCGTGCTGTTAAGGGTATGTGCACACACACTAATTACGTCCGTAATTGACGGACGTATTTCGGCCGCAAGTAGTGGACCGAACACAGTGCAGGGAGCCGGGCTCCTAGCATCATAGTTATGTACGACGCTAGGAGTCCCTGCCTCTCCGTGGAACTACTGTCCCGTACTGAAAACATGATTACAGTACGGGACAGTTGTCCTGCAGAGAGGCAGGGACTCCTAGCATCGTATATAACTATGATGCTAGGAGCCCGGCTCCCTGCACTGTGTTCGGTCCGGGACTTGCGGCCGAAATACGTCCGTCATTTACGGACGTAATTAGTGTGTGTGCACATACCCTAACTGTTGTGATCTTTGTTACAGAAAGGACCAAGAAACTCCTGTTCAGTGGTGCGAAAGCCGTTATGGGAAGCCAAAGTAAGAACCGTAATCCAGAAGGGGAGAGCCCGGTGCATGACTTACTGACTGGGCAGACGACTATTGGACAAGATGGAAAGCTGCACAGATCCTCGCGGACATGTAAGGAGCACTGGAGTCCCTGAGTCACATGTCGTGTCAATGTCACATAATCTCCAAGTATAAGACCAGGTCACGTTCTGGGTTGTGAATGCACGTGGCTGGTTACACTTCACTGCATGTCGTGCGACTCCGGATAATTCACCATTTACCTTATTACAGGAGGGTTTTATGGCGTTGCGCCACTTTTTAAATCGCTTTGTTTCGATTCCTTGCCGTCTTCAAGATCTGCTTGCTGGCGAGTAGAAAAATTATTGTTTACATTCAGAGGGTGAAAAGCTGTACAGACCTGTTACTTCTCACAGATGTAGATTTGCTACAGTTGTCAAGTAGAGGCAATCCTCTAAGCTGAATACATCCTATGTTATAGCACTCCATCAGTCTGGGGTCCAGGCTGTGAAGCTCTGAGTCCTGCCTAGATTAACTACAATTGTAGCAAATCCTCATCTGTGGAAGTTTTCAGGCTCTGCATGTAAAGATATCGAGAATGGTGAGTAACGAACAGTTAGAAATCTGGTGCTTTTGTGGGGGCCTCCTAAATCAGTTATGATTTCGCAAATTTTGCATCCTGGGGTTTTGGCTCACAATCTGCTGGACAATCAGGAAAATAATCACACTATGCAATCCAGCAAAAGCTGTTTGCTCTGTATCTGTTGCTGGACAATAGGACTGAAAGAAAAACCCACAATAGATGCGAACATGGACAAATTGGTTCTCATCTGTGTCTACTATGTTTCAATAAGTTTGTGTGAATGAGGCCTTAAAGTGTAGCTAAACGTCTGACAAACTTCTGATGTCATAAGTTTGGATTGGTGGGGGTCCGAGCACTAGACTTTCTATTGAGCCCGTACACTGATAATTTGTTTCCGGAAATAGCCGAACAGACACGAAGCGGCTGAGCGCTCACACAAGCTCTTCAGCTGCTTCGTTCTAGCGATTGGTGGGTGTCTCAGTGCTTGGACCCCCACCAATCCAAACTTTTGAGATGTCTCTGAGAGGTGGCTGCTGGTCACAATTTCCAGGTGGCGAGGTGGTCACGCTCTAGAGCGGCTCTTTTCTGTTCTATGGAAACTTTGTTCATTCTGTTCTATGGGGAAAAAAAGCAGACACTCGCAGGCGTGACCACCTCTCCAATTAAAGTGTAGCTGAGCGTTTGACAAACTTCTGACATGTCAAAAGTTTGGATTGGTGAGGGTCCGAGCACTGAGACCCCCCCCACCAATCGCTAGAACGAAGCGCTCAGCCGCTTCGTGTCTGTTCGGATTTCTCCGCAAAGCCGATGTATCGGCGTACGGACTCATAGACTTTCTATTGAGTCCATACTCCGATATGTTTATTTCCGGAAAGCCGTTGTATCGAACAGACACTAAGCGGCTGAGCGCTCACAAGAACGCTTCGTTCTAGCAATTGGTGGGGGTCTCAGTTCACTTTTTATTTTTTTTTTTTTTTTTTGCATGGAAGTGATCTTGGTTCACAACTGTTTAACAGAAATGTGCTGACTCATGAGAATTTCATGGGACTTGTAGTGTCTGGCATGTAACTTGCAGCAGATAACTGGTCCAGCAGATACGGTGAGAACTGCGCCTTAGGGCTTATTCAGATGAACATAAACATCGTCTGTGTGACAGCCAGCTCTTTGAAATACATTCAGCCTTTAATGGGGCGGTTCACGCGGTCTGTTAAAATGGTGGTGTGAACCTGTCCTATTGTCCATTTTCACAGATCCCTCTAGACTCCAGTCTAAAGGATCTGTGAACCGGGTCCCACACGGGAGCAACTCCGATGTGAGGAAGCCCTTAAACTGCTCAAAATGTACTTTAGCACAGCTGGCTGTAGTTTATCTGGTAAAGTCTATAGGACATACGTTTAAAGGGGCACTAGGAGGTTGGTGGTTTTTGTTTTTTCCCACAAGTAGTGCCACTCTATATCTATGGACAGTGTCGAGTACTCCAGCTCAGTCCCATTCACGTGGATGCTGCCAGACACTGCCTGTGGACGAGAGTGGTGCTTTTTCTTTGACAGGTGTGAGGCTGGATTCACACGAGCATGTTCGGTCTGTAATGGACGGAACGTATTTCAGCCGCAAGTCCCGGACCGAACACACTGCAGGGAGCCGGGCTCCTAGCATCATGGTTATGTACGACGCTAGGAGTCCCTGCCTCGCTGCAGGACAACTGTCCCGTACTGTAATCATGTTTTCAGTATGAGACAGTTGTCCTGCAGCGAGGCAGGGACTGCTAGCGTCGTACATAACTATGATGCCAGGAGCCCGGCTCCCTGCACTGTGCTCGGTCCGGGACTTGCGGCCGAAATACGTTCCGTCCTTTACAGACGTAAAGTGCTCGTGTGAACCCAGCCTTAAAGCGGTAAAGACAATCACTCTTCAAAAAGAAGCCAGTGGGCCTGGTTCTCTCCTGCATGTCACCAGGGAAAGCAATGGCCAGCTACACGTTTCCCCTGCAAACAGCTTCCCTGGCATATAAAGGGGGGCTCCAAGCAATCCATAGTTGGATTGGGGTTGTCCCGAAGACCACCTCTGTTCATATGCCCTACAGGACCCAGTCAATGAGCAGGTCTGGTCATCCATGTAATACATGGACGGATCTATATAATATATATATTATATAAATTTTCATTCTGCCGGCTTCCAGTTATAAAGGAGGTTGTCTTCCTACAACCACTTTACTTTTTTTTTTTTTTTTTCTTTTAATACTTAAACAAACTAAACCCCACAAATTAGCATTGCTGTTCAGTTACATTAATTTCTGCCTTCTGATGTAACACTTATAGCTGCTGTTGTGTTGCCAGATCCCAGCTTTATTTTTGGAGTGCAGATGTCTCTTTTCTTTAAGCAGCGCAGCCTGTGGAGGGATCCAGAGCGTGCTCCTCCTGTGTACGATCAGTGGGCGAGAAAGAAGCGTGCAAGCAGTGTGAGCGCTACATCTGCCGAGACTGCAGCAAGTCGTGCAGCTGCTGCTCTACTACCACTTGTTCCGACTGTACAGTACTAGTGTGAGTATCTGAAGGTGACCTGGGATAAAATGGCAACCGGGATTGAAATCAGTGATCGGCATACAACTACCAGTTTTACATGGTCAAGGCTATAAAAGGGCTTGTCCACACGTAGCGGAATTGCTGCGTATTTTCCATCCAGAATTGCAGACACAGTACCTGCAAATTGGGTGAGATTTAAAAAAAATCTCCACACGCTACGTAAAATTTCCAACCAGAAATATGGCTACGGTGCGTCTTTTTCATACCACGGGATGTCCGTTCCTGCTGCGGAAAGTGGACTGAATTGCTGCGTTTTTCAGAGATGTCACCATCTCCCAGCGTTGTGAAAAGCGCAGCGTAATCCGTACCATTTTCTGCAGTAAATAAAGCACGAAATTGTGTTCACAGCGGTTTTCAATGTAGCAATGGGTGAAATCTGTTGTAAATATGCCTGGTTTTAGCTGCAGATTTGTCTGGTTGCAGATTTTTCTGCAAACTGCTACGTGTGGGTACCCTACATGTCCTAGCAAAATGCTATAGCTTCACAAGGTGGGGAAAGCCCTGCGGCGTGTCCTTCACTACGCCAGCTGTTAAGACTACAGCTCCCAGCGTGCCCTGACAGCTGAAGAGTTTATAATCACAGCTAAAGGCTGTCAGGGAATGCTGGGAATTGTAGTTTCACAACAGCTGGAGTTCTGTAGGTTGCTGACCCCTGGTGTAGATGTTTGACCCCTGAAGTTTCCAGTCTGAATGGAAGGTGTTCTATAGAATATTGTCACATGTTATGATCACTGTCCATTACACAGAATGGTCCTGAAGTGTGTATTTCCTTATTTCAGTGACGGTGATCTTGGGGAGCGAGCGTTCTGCACGCCTTGTTCTGTATATGAAGTGTAAACCAGGGCAACCATCCTGCAAATTGCATCTTGTCAATGTTTTATATTTGTAAATTTTATATTGATATTTTGTATGTATTTTATATCTAAATGAGACATGAAATAAAGTTTATAATTGACCACTAGGTGGCAGTACGGCCTCTTTACTGAAAGCAGTAAGTCATAGGTTCCTGCAGAGAACCAGTCACTCAAGAGTCAAAGGTGTTTAGATCTGTAAAATCTCCATCACAGAAGAAATGCAGCTTAGAACTGAAATGAGAATTGAAGTGTCTTATAATTTCAGTCATAGGAATAGCTCTTTATGATCCGAAGTCATTTGATGTTTGAGCAAAGTCTGTAGTGTGACTTGTCTTGCCTGCTCATAAAGGAAATCTCAATGACCTAAACTACATAATACACCTGTTGCAACTACGTACCAGACTCTTCTCAAAGGGATTGTCTCAAAACAGCAAGTCCGTCCCATATCCCCTGTTGGTGTATAAGAATATTACAGATTGGGTAGACATCCCTCTGTTAGTAAGTGTGGAGAGACACTAGCCAGAGCGGCTCATCCTTGGGTGCTGCAGTGGCGCAGAGTGACCACTTGCAGCTTCCCCTGGCAATAGCTGACTGCCAGCTAGTGGAGCCGGACCCCAGGATTCCAGCTGTAAGGGAGGTTTCAATCCGAGGACTGGCACTGTCCATAACAAATTTGCTAGTGCAGTTATGCCCCCCCCCCCCCGCCCCTGATATTGTCATTTGTTGCAAGTGATGTGCCACTTCTCAAATTGCACCATTGCACATGTGCCTTCTAGGCTACATACACTTTCAAAAGCCTTTTTTTTTAAATATATATTTCAGTGCATTTGAAATTTTAGTTCGTTTTTAGTTTTATTTTTTTAGATAGCTTCTTAGTATTCTGTATACAGAGCAGATGTATTGTGCGCTGAAACCTGTATCCGTCAGGTTTGTGGGACTGATGGGTTCAGAGTCAGTGGGTCTTGCGTGTAACAGAGCAGGTGGAGCCTGCATATCACATAACAAAGAATCAGTAACTGTTCGATCCTGCATGTCACACGCAGGACCCACGGTCACTGAACCTGACAGATCCAGCGCACTATGCAGCTGCTCTCTATACAGAATACAAAGCAGCTGTATCTCAAAGTAAAAATAATTATTTAAGAAAGTTGCACTAAACACTCACTTTTTATAAAAATCTCTGCATTAAAGGCTAGACATAATATTCTGGTTTTAGAGCCATATTCACACATGGAGTTTGCTGTAGAATACAGTACAATGAAAATGCAGCTTTACAAAACCTTCACATGCAGCAAAAAAAAATAAAAATCCAGGGTTTTAAGGCTATGCTGTGGATTGGGAGTGAATTCTACATGTTATACATGTGGATTTACGATCCTGTTCCACAGTGATTTCTCCTGTATCGTCAGCACGGCCTAAGGCCCCATGCACACCTGTAATTTTGATCCACAATGATAGACATTAATGGATCAGTATTTTGGTCTAAGGCCCATGTACACCTTCCCCTATATATTTATGGGAAGGTGTCTGGGCCGTAGAAGTTATCTACGAAAAATAGTACATGTCCTATTTGATTTTATGGACTGTGCTCCTATAATTTATAATGGTAGCATGGCCTGCCAATGCAGGTGACTGTCTGCAGCTGGCTATGCCCATAATCGCTGTCTAAGTGCATGGTTGTGTGCAGGGGGCCTCATTGTACCACAAATCTGTGAAATGTCTTGTTCTGCAGCACTTGTTTTGGACCAGTAAATAAAGCATGCACAAAAAAATGGAAGCCAAATGGCGTATAAATTATACTGATACCAACTCCATGTGTTAGCGATATAAATGCTTGTGTTTTGAGCCTAAATTGTGTGAAATGCATTTGGTAGACAGTTTTGCTGTTGAATGTAGTGCTTAAAAGGGTTTTTCCTTTTTAATCGACACACACAGTAATGGAAACAAAAATGGCAGCCCCCATAGAGAAGTTAATCAATTAAAAACGTAAAAAGTACAACACAGCAACATACATTAATAAAATTTATTGATCTATCACACAAAAACACATAACATATTAAAAACAAAGTTGGTAGTGACACTGTTCCTTTAAAGATGGGCCTGGCCCTCAGTGTGATTGGGAGTCCAGCAACTATGACCCTACTGATCAGCCAAACCGAGGGCATCTTCACTGCAGTACAGACACAGCGATGCACTTATCCATGTGGCGATGTCAGGTACTACAACTTCTTTCACTTTAAGGGCTTGTTCGCACTGCAGATTTTACTTGTGGGTTTTTAGGCCAGAATTGGATTCAGGAGAGCAGGCTATTCTAATATGGGCCTAAAAAAAGCATGCAAAATCTGCCCACTATCTAATGGTACTGAGCTGCAGTACCAGACACCACCACATGCGCTTAAGTCACTGCATTGGATACTGCAGTAAAGGAACTGGCATAGCCCCTTCATTGTGCTGCTTGTGAGGAGTCGGTAGCCGCCACTCCAGCTTCCTGGCAATTCCAGGCTGTCATTGTAAAAACCTGCTTTATTAAGGATATGTAACCTGGGAAAATGTTAACCAGTGTTGCTGCCATTCACTGTCCCATATTCCTCACTAGCAAACCTGATTACTAATGCAAAAGTGTTTATCCGTCTCCAATAGAGCGGTGTTTCTCTAGGAAAGCTGCATAGATAGTAATGGCAGACATAGGTGTTGTCACCCAGATTTCCTAGAAATATACAACCTAAGGCCCCATGGACATGACTGTAAAAAAAAAAATCTCCGTAATACGGTCTGCGATGACAGGCCTGCCCTGTTCTCTTGGCCGCGGACACCTTTCCGTATCGCTACCAATAGATGTCTGTGCCGTAAATTATGGCACATGCCCTACTTTGTTTTTTTATGGGCGGTGCTCCCATACTTTGCATCAGTCCTTAGATCTGCCCCATCCTTTTATGTTAAAATCTATCAAAACTGGTGCAAAAGAAAAGTGGAGCAGTTGCCTATAGCAACCAATGGGTCACTGCTATCTGTTTAGAAAGGGCCTGTGAATGAGTTGCAATAGCTGCATGGACCTGCGCTCCGCTTTCGTTTGTGCTGGTTTTGATAAATCTGCCTTGTTTCAGTGTTGCTGCCCCCTGCCATATGGGATGCAACAGTCAGCTGTTGAGACTACAACTCCCAGCATGCACTGATAGCCTTAGAGTGGAATAATAAAACCTTTGGCTATGTTCACACAGTTTTTTTGCAGGTGGAATTTCTGCCTCAAAATTCCATTTGGAAGTTTGAGGCAGATTTTCCTCTCCCTGCACGCCGATTTTCGTGGCGGTTTTTGCCCGCGGACATTGAGCACTGCGGGCATAAAATGCCACGAAATACGCTTTCTCTGCCTACCATTGAAGTCAATGGGAGGGCAGAGGCGTAAACGCCCGAAGATAGGGCAGGTTCCTTCTTTCTCCCGTGATGCGGTTTTACCGCTCGCGGGAGAAGACCACCCCCGCCTCCCATTGAAATGAATGAGGCATTTTTGGGGCGTTTGTGATTAATTTTGCAGCGCGGTTTCAGTGTCAAAAAAACTCGTCAAACGCAGTGTGAACATAGCCTTAAGCTGTCAGGGCATGCTGGGAATTGTAGTTTCACCACAGCTGAAGGTTGCTGACCCCCTGCTATATAGCTTAGTGACCACTTGCTGTGTTGTGTGAGGGTCCTTCTCCGTTCCCTTCTGTATTTGGGGTATTGCCAGTGAAGCTGCTAGTTTTTATATTGTACGTATGAAGATTGTTGCAGCGTTGATCTGCATACAGCTGCTCGGGGGAATCCAAACGAATCAGTCGGCCATGGGTCTCACACAATGGCCTCTTATTTATCACCACAGAGGAGTCACACGGCCTCAATAACCATAATTGCCTGGCCCGGCGGGGGTCTGACGATGGCATGTAACCTATTATGATGGTGAATACAGGCTGCGTTCTTTCCCCCGCAGCATTTCTAGCGCCTCCAAAGTTTAATTGATAAAAGTTTCTAACCACACCGCCTTCACCCCAAACAAATATGAATACAAACAGCAGTTGCGCTCAGCGGCAATCCCACTATTCACTCTAAAACCAAAACAACAATTATCATAATAAAACTTAATGAACTTTGCGTTCTCCTGTTAATGGCTTTTAACTTAACTGTTGAACATCTGGCTGCGCGGTAAATTTCGTTTTCATTTGGCATTACAGCCTTTAACGCCAAATCCCGTCACCCACCTGCCATAAAAGCCGCCGCCGTACAAGGGTGAGGTTAGAAATTGTGTTTAGTGTTAGTATCTAATGGCATACTTATCCATCTTACTACCAAGGAGGATGCTTTCCAATTATGCCACTCAGATGTCCCCGCATCCTTCACGTCTATAAATGAGGCTCGGGATGTGTCACGTCCCTTATAAAACTACAACGGGGCTGCATTCCACCGGCGAAGGGTTTGTAAGAGCTCCGATAAAATGAATGATCCATATGTCGTGCGCAAATCAGCTGCACCAGTATTGTTTTCTATCAACATCAGTAGTTATGTTTGCTAATGGGGGGGGGGTCCTAAAATGCTTAGGGTGCCCATTAAAGTTGGGGCAGCCAGTTTAGCAAAAGTGGCAACAGGAACGACAGCCATACTACAGTAGTTGCCCCTGCCTCAATTTGCTTTACCACCAGTTTCTGAGATGCTATCACTAGGCACGTGTTTTCTCAATGGTCAGGAGAGCTGCCAGAAGCCTCTCAGCATCTGCTTTAATAAAAAATTGTGTTCTCAATGGGGGGAAAAAAAACTATTCGGAAGCCTATTTTTTTTTTTCTTGATGTTCGTCTGTTGTTCCTCCTGGGAATGTATGACTAAGCTTACAACTGGGTATCATCACTGACTACGGGGTGACACCCAACCTACATTTCCAGGAGTAGCACATAAATAGGGCTGTGGCGTTGGTAAGCTAAACTTCTGACTCAATTCAGTGATTTACAGATTTCAATGAGCTCAAATGCAGCCCGTATGACTTGTCCTGTCTTTTTTGCGGCCTGGGCTCCCGGTTAATGCAGATTGTGGAAACCACGGTCATGCGCATGGTCCTATAGAAATGAATGGGTCCGCAATTCACCAGCAGATTTGCAGGTAAATTGCGGGCCCCATTCATTCCTATGGTGCCATGTACACGACCGTTGTTTCCACAGTCCGTGCATGGCCCGGGAGCCTGGCCCACAGAAAGAACAGGCAAGCCTTATTACGGCTGTGCGCTGCGGTCCAGGCTCGTTGAGAATAATGGCTGACAGTCCGCTGCCAGCCAACCCGAAAATTATTTTTGCATCAGTTCTGCTCAGTTAGGCTCCGTTCTGTCAGGCTTCCATTTTTTATTTAATTTTTTGACAGGAGAAATACCGTAGTAGACTACGCTATTGCTTCAGGCAAAGCGACTGATCCGGTGCACAACAGAGACAAACTGAACCCATGGGCACCGGATCCATTACTATTGAAATCAATTGTGGTGGAACGAAAACAGCCCTGTCATTTCAGCCGTAACGGCATGTGCAGGCGCTTGAACGCCGCGTCCATGACGGACGTAATTGCGCTGCTTTTCATTGGAGTCAATGAATAACGGCTCCAATTACGTCCCAAGAAGTGACAGGACACTTCTTTGGCGCGGGGGTCTATTTACGCGCCGTCTTGACAGCGACGCGTAAATATACGCCTCGTGTGAACAGACAAACGTCAGCCCATTGCTTTCAATGGGCAGATGTTTGTCAACGCATTCAAGCCATAATTTTGGACGTAATTCCAGGCATAAAACACCCGAATTACATCCGTAATTTGGCCGTGTGAACATACCCTGAGAGTTGCCCGGGATAACCTCATCTCAATACAACACCAATGTTTCCATAAGGGAAAGAAAATCTCAAAAATGTGACATGGCTGAATGTTATGCGATTGGCTCGTTCCTCCCCATAGGGAAAAATGTAAAGGGATTATCCAGGATTTTAAAACTTATGGGCTATCCTTAGGACAGCCTCTTCACTGCAAATACAAACCAGTAAGAAACCTATGTAAACAGACGTCATAACCTTCCTGGTGGTTGTGCATGGTATTGCAGTGTTATCCCATTCACTTGAAACCAATTAGGGACCCCCCCCCCTGATCTAGTATTTTAAGGATAGGCCATCATTTTTAAGATCCTGGATAACCCCTTTAGGTCATGCTAATGTGGCTGTAGCGCCATACTCTCTTACTTACCCACTACTTTTGGGGCGCATCAATTTCTATTTGTAGCAAATCCAAAAGAAAAACTTGAAGATCTCGAAGAATTTGGTCCAAGATGCTGCAGACCAGTATAAGCATTTTAGAAAGACCAGAGACTTTGGGTAAAGCAGTATTTTTGTTTATTTTATGCATTAAGAGGGAAAACTGCATCATAGTAAGAACGCTACTGCTGCAAAACATAAAAAGTTATGACAGGGTCTATGCAAACTGAAGTTGCTTACTTTTTTTGGGGGGGGAACTTTGTTTTCCACCCACTTCCTCCCCCTGTTAAATAACACTTACCCCGCTGCAAGAATGCCAACTGCATTACATGATCATACAGTATAAAAAAAAAAATATCTATGATAAAGCAATATCTATAACCAGATACATTCATGTGCAAAAGACAAGTTAAGACTTTTTCTATAAAAATTATAAAAAAGTAAGAATACAAAATGGGGGAACATTACACTTGGAATAATACTATTAATAATGAAAAAAAAAAAAGTTCGCCTTATGTTACTACATTGGTCAGTGTTCGTGTTTTGGTACAATTGTTTTTGGGCTCTGAGGCCTTTCCTTAAAGCGACAGCCTTCATATTTTACTTCTCAAACAGCCTGCCCTTTTTTAATCGAGTTAGTGGACTATGGGATACACAGCAAAGGGCGTATAGGCTGGGGTTGTCCTGTATTTGGGGGAAGCAGACCCTCTTGTCCATAGGCTGAGTCTGGTATTGTAGCTCTGCTCCATTTACTTGAACATGGCTGAGCTGCAATACCAGACACATCCAGAAACAGCGCCACTGTGGTCTACCTTTGGAAAAAAGCATAGCTTGGACAATAATAAAAAGTACAAACTAAACCAGATCTACACCCGGAAATGGAACATTCGGCCATCTATCAAAACAGTCTAATAGGAAAACAGACATTTTTGGCTGTAACAGACCAAAAAATGTAAATAGTCACGATTAGTGGCTGCTATAGGCAACAAGATTTGTTTTTTTATTAAAGAATTTTGATTAATGAGGACCTGTTATGTTTTTGCTATATCCACCCCCACCCAACATCTCGGCTACCTCGGGTCTTGTACTGGGGAGATCCCATGGAGTCTTCCTACTTGCTTCCTCACCTCTTCTGTGCATTGGTTCCATGATCCTCCCTGTTCTCTGTACAAATACTCTACTGGTGGGCATTACAGGGTCCAGTAAAGGTAATATATTATAGAAAATAGGGCGGCAGGACCAGTGGTCTCCAATCGGTTGCAAAAATTACATCTCCCAGCATGGTAAGAGTTGCAGCTTTGCCTTTAAACAATGGTGCTCCAGCTAAAGACCACTGGCCTAGAGGAAGCAGGCAGGAAAACACCTTTGTACGCAACATGGATTGACCCCCCACCACCTCCCTAGCTACTTTTTGAATTATCTTCATCAAACTTCTATGCACCTTCTGATTCTCTGATCTCCATGGGTGATAGTCAAAAAGTGACCGCTAAAGGGCCTGTTTTTTGGCAATTACCAACATTGCAGAAAACCTGATCAGTTTATGGCTTACCAGACTGGCAGGTTTCAGGGATCCCGACTCCTAGTGGTTTTACTGAACTTAAGGCACCTCAGCACCCTATGATGACCTAAGTTTGGTTCAGCAGAACCCCTGCAGGGTGTGTTGCTCCCAGTCTAGCGGCCATAATACTTCTCAAACCAACCTAACGATTCTAAAGACAACTGCCCATTTAGCTTAGCCTTATTATAGCTGGTTTTTTACTTGGGTTATGGAGTCCTACAGGTTCCTCATTTTTCTTACAAGCCTTCGAAAACATCTGGGCTTTGGTTTATGGGGTGGTGTGCTTTATATTAGTAGGGACACCAACTGCAGTAATAAATACATAGGCTAAATGTACAAAAAAGTGCAACTGGTAAGTTTGTGAATAAAAGATAATTTAAAAAAAATAAACAAATACAGCAGTTAAGCAGTTACCAAATCATAGCAGTACCTGCATGGACTGGAATATTTCCTATCTTTATTTTTCACTCGAACAGTTGTAGGCTCATTGACACAATCGAACGTGCGGAAATGTGCAATAAAGGACATGGTTATTTAATGCCCCCACCCTCCATGGCCCCCTTTTATACCTACACAGGAAAAAAAAAACTATTTCTAAAAATGACTTACCTGGCAGTCCACATAGCACTGGCTGGGGACCGGTGGCCGTAATCTGCTGGTGCCAGGTAAACATTTGCGCCATCAGTACTACCAAAAGTGAGTGACCACCCAGAGCTCCACAGAAGTGTGGACATCTCTACTGGCCATCGGCCGACTTCAGCATCTCTTGTTGAACAACTGCCCAAGACTTCAGCTTACTGCTTAATAAACGCGAGCGGATAAAAAGTTAATCATTAAGGAATCCTACAGACTTCCTAATAAGAGTACGTAGGGAAACTAGATTTTTTTATTTTTTTTTGTGGGCCAGTATATTCCTTTAAAATTATTTTTTTTCCCTCTTAACTCTTTTTACTTAAATGTCTACTATGGCATGTTTTTAAATTTACTCCTTTTAAAGAATATTAGTCTGGATTCAGTCGGGCCATACACTGCATGATAAGATCCCAAAGAAGAAGGGGGATGGTGACTGAATCCATCCTAAAAAGGCCATCTCTACAGATTGAGTTCATTTTGCATTTTCATTTGCGCTCATCTTTGGAGCTGCCAAGAAAAAAAATGGCAACAAAAAACGCCCAGGGATTAAAAAACAAACAAACAACAAAATAAATAAATCCCTGGGAAAAGTGCTTAAAAGGAGCTGGTCACCAGGAAAGGCCCCTGTACATGTATTTCTGTAAGACTCCTAACACTAGACTAGGGGGGCACAATGACACCAAATAAACTAACCCCTAAAGTTTTGAGCAGCGATATTTGTTGCGCTATTTTCCATATGTCCCTCCTCCCATCCATACAGATAAAGGGGATTTCACTAGTGTCAGAAACAGGAAACCCGGTTTGTCAAAAGTAGGGAAAACGGGAGCATGGCTTTTGGCCACAATGGACACTTTAAGGGGCCATTTCGTCAGTGAGAGTGGGCTCACTATGTCACCTTTGATAGGACGGTACACAGAATACCTAACCTCAAAAGGAGCCTGGACTGGTGACCGTTTCCCTGTAAGAGTGCTAGCATTGCTCTGCCATTCAATATGGCCGACAAGTTCACATAGAAGTGAATAAAATCGAAGAATTTTTGTAACCAAGGAGTAAGTAAAATTTGCACATACCACCACGCTCCTCCTAATCCTAGAAACCTAGGCAGATAAGCGCTAGATTTGTTGTGAAACACTAGTGCCCAAAAAAATTGCATTAAAAACAAAATCATAATAAAAAATTGCCTAATAAACACATTTTACCGAAATAAAATGATGTAAAATTAACTCACATAGAGCCGAAATATATTCAGTCTAAAGATTTTTCTGGACATTTTTAACAAAAAAAAAACCAAAACATTCAGGTTTTGAGAACTTACATAAAAAAATTTCATTAACTATCTAAGAATTCATGTATGAGAAAAGTGCAAACCACTAATCATTGGTAAGTCAGGCTGTAGTGTTGCCTCGCAAAGCTAAAAGAGAAAGAAAAAATTATTATTCTAAAGAGATTGGGCCTAATTTATCAAATTTTTTGGCCTGGTAGCCCATTGCAACCGGAGCCAAAACTGTAGTTGCAATGGGCACCAAGGCCAATTTTACCGTTAGTCATTTTTGATAAATGTGGCCTAATTTTTTCTTTTTTTTCTTTTCGGCACTACTTTACCTTGTGTATTACTTTTCTATTAAAGTCAGTGGTTGTTTTTGTTTGTATTTTATACCATAAATCTATACTTTTTGTTTTATGCCTTTGCTTGAGAATACTGGCTAGAGTGTGTGTCAGTCACATGATTATTTTTAATCAAGCATGCTACAATAATAAAAACTATAGCGGGTACATTTTCACATATTCAACTTTACTAAAAACCAATTAATCCGATATGCATCGTCATTCTACAGCAAGATAAGAACTCTTGTTTAATGATTGACCTCACTGAGGCTATAATGCTGGTCCGATTATTTGTCTCTTGTTTAAAATGACCCTTCACGGTTTTGTTTTGTTTTTTAAAAAAAAACTAAAAAATAATGACTCAAAACACTTTCACTTTTGGATTATTGCACTAGTCGCTATACCTTCTATTACTTCCTAACTACATCCAATTGCCCACACTTTCAATATTTAAAACCTATGAAATAAATAAAACGTTGTGGATGGTACGGCGTGACCAGGGAAGTGAGAAGAGTAACTTTATTTTTGAATTTTTTCTTGTTTTTTTTTTCTTATTTATGATATGCTCGTTCTTCCTTTTGTTCTTTTTCAGCGCATTCTCAAAACTTCGGCCGTGTGGCATTGTCCAACATAATGTATGAGTATGTATATAAAAATAATATACATAGAAAAAAATAATGGATGGATTGTTGTTGTTTTTTCTTTCGTTTTTTTTTTTTTTTCTTTGCAAATGAGAACTGGTTTTACATACAGACTTTTTTTTTTTTTTTCTTCTCCCCAGACATTCGTCAAACTTCTTTTGTGGTCATACAAACATAGTTTGTAATTCAAAGGTTATAGAAAGTCCTGTACAAAGTCTAATGAACTTAGTGCCCAAAAATGAAGTCTGTGTGTTGTAATGAAAAAAAAAAAAAAAGTGAGACATCTAAGAGTTTCCACTGGCAGAATACGAAAACTGAGGAAAGTGCGGCCTTCTTTCATTGTCGACAAAATCCAGATTTTCATCTGCAAAAAAAAGACAATATTTAATACACACACTAGCATCGCCGCAAACATAATTGAGGAAAACATTTTTTTTTTTTTTTTAGATTTCTTGATATTTTGTAAAATGGTTTTCATTTTAGATGGACCATCTATTTACAAATAAATAAATTTAGGAACCAGTTGCGCAATAATAATAATAATAATAAAAAAATATCTCCTAAATATAAGGTCCAGCCTACATGGTGCCTTCCGTTACTTGTAACCTGGAGATTCCGTCACACGATTAAAATGACTAATGTGTATTTTCTAAAATTATTATTACTTGAAAATTCCGTTTGGACAGTCCTTTCAGTCAGCAACATTTTATTTCGATATTGCATGTTTTTAGTACGGGACAGTGTTCCCGCAGGGAGACCTAGTGTCATACATAACTATGTTGCCAGGAGCCCGGCTCCCTGAACCGTGTTCGGTCTGCGAAATGCGGCTGACATACGGTCCATATATCACGGACCGAACGCGGTCATGTTCATGAGGCCTTAGGGTATGTGCACACGAGAAGTGCCTTTTACGTCTGAAAAGACAGACTGGTTTCAGGAGAAAACAGCTGCGTCGTTTCAGACGTAAAAGCTCCTCCTTGCATTATGCGAGGCGTCTGACGCTCGTAAATCTTGAGCTGCTCTTCATTGACTTCAATGAAGAACGGCTCAAATTACGTTGCAAAGAAGCGCCCCGCACATAATGTATAGAAGCGCCCCGCACATAATGTATAGAAGCGCCCCGCACATAATGTATAGAAGCGCCCCGCACATAATGTATAGAAGCGCCCCGCACATAATGTATAGAAGCGCCCCGCATATAATGTATATAAGCGTCCCGCATATAATGTATATAAGCGCCCCGCATATAATGTATATAAGCGCCCCGCATATAATGTATATAAGTGTCCTGCACTTCTTTGCCGAGGCAGTCAACTTACGCGTCGTCATTTGACAGCTGTCAAACGACGACGCGTAAATAACAGGTCGTCTGCACAATACGTCGGCAAACCCATTCAAATGAATGGGCAGATGTTTGCCGACGTATTGTAGCCCTATTTTCAGGCGTAAATCGAGGCATAATACGCCTCGTTTACACCTGAAAATAGGTCGTGTGAACCCAGCCTTAGAGTTCATTGCATGGTTTGGTATTTCAGTTTTTGGATCTCATATAAAAAAAAAAAAAACAAGAATGGGCCCAGAAATGGAGAAGGCATCTGGAAACCAATCTGTAAATGGATTGTACAATAAACCGTTACTAAATCATGACACTATTTTTAAATATTTAACAAAAACTATTTTGCTACGTAAACAAAAAGTTGAGGGGGGCACAAAATGCGTCATTAACTGGGCACCAGCCGATTGTTAAGTAATTCAGTAGAAAATTAAAATTGCTTCCCTTAACATAAAAATTCGACTTGTCCTCAGAACTTCCTCATCCTTCACGCTAGAATTCTCAGCCTACTCTTCAAGATATTGAAGTTGTGAGGTTACAGGAGGGAAAAGCCCTGAACACGTGTTCCGACAGGCTGCATTCTGTTCTTCGGGGTGGGTGGCATCCGTAGTCTCTACATCTAACGAGCTTATCCTGTGAAACATTATGCCACTTCTTGAAGTCTTGCATCTGGCATTTGGGTCTTAATAACTTTTGATCAAGGGCTGAATTTCCTGAATGACTGAAGTATGTCAGAAGCAGGGGGACATGGGCGTGAGCTGGTAACATTTTCAATAATACGGCACTTGCCACCTACTCGGACTGCAATAGTAAAGCTGGAACCAACTGCTCCAGGACCCCTGCAGTCATCCATGTCTAGCCTCATACAGACTCTAGGTTCTGTATGGTAATGGAGCATACATGAAAGTCTCCGTGCCCTTCAATCACACAAGTAAGCTCTGACATTTCCACTTGTCCCGTGCACATGGGCTAATGGGATTTTCACCTTCAGTAAACCATGCCATTGAAATTTAGCCAACTGTGGTGGACCTGATCTGCATAGTCGGAGGTAGTGAAAGGCGCCTAGTGGTCAATCTCCCAGATTCCTGCTTCTGGGATTCTACTGAAGGGTCAATCATTTATACATACGTATGTAAAAATTTTGTAACTTTAATTCTTCGACTATTCTTAGTTATCCATAGCAATAACAATCATTCGCAATCTGACCAGTACAAGTTCATTTTATACAAAAGGGCAATAAAAAAAATTGTTTGAAAAACATGGAGATCTTCTGCTGTTCCCCACCACCAGACTCCGTAACTCTCTTGCTGTTTCGTAAGCTCTGTTACTATCCTCTTAAAGCAGTATGCCACATTCAAGCTTTTGCCACCAGGGACGCGATATCCGTGGCTGCCATGTGACATCGCGTGACTGAAGCATCACATGACGACCGTGATCGGCAGTGATTGCAACATTGTCTTCATGAATAAAAGGAGTACAAAAGTTAACGGCTACACACCCAGACTTGTTTTGGTCTTGAAGGGTTTTAACCAATAATCAGTATTTATCACCTATGCACAGGATAGGTGTTAAACATCTTATCGTGAGGGGGGTCCCCTGGCAACCCCCCACAACAAGCTGACTTTAGGTTTACACTTCGCCACAAAGGTTTACACTTCGTACCAGACACAGCCAATACGAAATTTGCTTAGCTTTGCCTGGTAAACAACGTAAAGGCCCCTTTAGTCAGCTGATGGTTGGGTGGGCCGGGAATTGGTCCCAAACTAGTCAACAGAGGCCCTGAAAAATAGGGCTGCTTTATAGGTGCATTAGCACTCTACTGTACCTCCATATGCCTCCCAATTTTTTATGTGGCATGTTCCAATGCCATACACAGTCTCAGTGCCAGTGTGCATGAGCCCTTAATGACCAGCTAGATAGGAGGAAAGATAGGGAAGGACACATCTGTATCCGCCGCTCGTCGTTAAGGACTCATGCACACTGGCACGAAGCTTGTATGGCGGTGCACAGAGACTCTACGGCTTCTTTCGTCCAGCCCCCTGGTTTGCTGTACAGGCTCCTTTAGGTCTCTGCCTCTAGGGTACAATACCGCCATACACACAATGCGGAGTCTGATGGAACATGGCATGATTTTTTTTTTAGGAAAGATATGGAGGCATATGGGAGGTACAGTAGAGGGTTCATGCACCTCCGTGGCAGCCCTATTTTTCTGGGCCTATTTTGACCCTCCCAGGGCAGCTGACTAAAAGAGCCGAGTCGCCTTCAGTTGGCGGGTTGTGGGGGTTGGTTTGTCAAGAGGCTGACCCCCACGGATCTGATAGGGATGACCTATCCTAAGGATAGGCCATCAATATTAGAGCCCCGGCATGAGCCCTAATGGTAATTATATGTCCAAAATATGTGGCACCGTAGCTGAAGTCTTCCGCCGCTGGTTGGTACGTGACTGTCACAACAACATATTCCATGTACGTGAGGCAATGTGCCTGACAGCAACTTTTTGCAAAACAAAACACCACTATGGACAACAGCTTTACCTCAGTCAATCGAAACCACACAATATATGTCCATTAAGGTTTATGGAGAGAAAAAGGAAAAGAGTTGTCTTAAATCACAAAAGTTTCATCCTGCCACTCTTGTGAGACGAGGGCGACACAGCAAACATAGGCTCGTCACATCGCCCGTGCTCATTAAAAATAAACCATCAAAAACACTTCTGAGGCTATCCAGATAGTTTTGACACTTATGCCTCACAACATTAGACCTGGAACCTTAATACAATCTACTCAGAAACAGAGGGAATACTGTCCTCAAGTCCAATGATGGTTATGTGCAGTTTTTTTTTTTTCCAGAACAAATCGACAAAATGTTGGTTTTCGATTCTGAAATTGTGTACATTGTTCCATCACAGAATTCTCCATCTGCAGTAGTACACGCTCAAGACCTGTTGGTGTCACTGTTGCAATATGTGATGTGGTTTCAGGGAAGACAAAACCACTTCAACAGCAGTAGGTCATAAAAGGTAAGGCTCTATTCACACAACAGGGTTCGAGTGTCGGTAGATAAAAACGTCCGTTTTGGTCCATTTTTCTCGACCGTTTTGCATCCGTTCCGGGCTGTGTTTCTGTTTTAATGGCCGATTTTGACCCATTTTGCATCCGTTTTTTTTCCCTGTCCGTTTTTAAAAAAGGATGAATTTAATTTGTACATTTTTTGGCACACACTTCCCTCTAGGTAATGCCACACAGCACCCCCCGGTAGGTAATGCCACACAGCACCCCCCGGTAGGTAATGCCACACAGCACCCCCCGGTAGGTAATGCCACACAGCACCCCCCGGTAGGTAATGCCACACAGCACCCCCCGGTAGGTAATGCCACACAGCACCCCCCGGTAGGTAGCTCTGCACAGGACCCTTTTACATAGCACACCCTCCCCCCCTTAGATGTCACGGCCCCCCCTACCTTCCTGTAGATAGCGCCACCGTTCCAGGAGAAGTCCCTGACTTCAATATCCATATATGGACAGTAAAGTCAGGGACTTCTCCTTGAGTGGAAACCCCGACGACAGCGCCGGGGATTCTGCTTCAGAAGTCCCTGACGTCACTGTGTTCATATATGGACAGTGAAGTCATGGACTTCTCCTGGAGCGGAATCCCCGGCCACAGCGTTTGGAATTGGGGATTCCGCTCCTACAGGGAGCAAAAAAATACCCTTCTCCTCACATGCGCTTCGCACTGTGAGGAGGAGAGAGCGAGCGACGGAAGACACAGCCGTCACTTGGAACACATTCCAGTGATGGCCGTGTATTACCCGGCCCCATAGACTTCTATGGGAGCCGGGCTTCCGAAAATAGGGCATGTCCCATTTTTTGACGGCCCGGTTTCCTGGGCCGTCAAAAAATCGGTCGTGTGAATAGCCCCGTTTGGGGTGTATTGTTCCCACTGCCAAGAAACCCTGTCGTGTGAATGAAGCCTGACAAAGGGATTTTCCACTAAGACACGGATGACATTGATTCGACGTTATAAAAGAAAAAAAAAAAAAAAGGAAGGGCGACTTAAGACCACTAAAACTGGGGTGGGTCCAGCCATTCACAAAATGGGTTGTCTCCACCAAAATGATCAGTTAAACACCATAGGTCTGGCTTCTGAAACCCCCAGCGATCAATTGTTGTCTGGGGATCTTACAGCTGGCCACACGGGAAATATAGTATTAAATAGCAGCTCTCGCTAATGTCTCTTACCCTCTTGTATGACGTCTGAATACCGTAATAGGACTTATGAAAGGAGGTATTTTCATAAGTCAACCTTTACGGTGAACATAAACACATTAGTTGAACGTGGTCTCAACTCGCCATTTTCGATGGGAGCAGCCGAACCATCTATTGTGTATGGGAGGTGTCCTGACTCTCCCGACAGCAGAAGTCGGTGGAAAAAAAGATCGGGCATGTTGAATTGCAACTTGCCCAATCCTTTGTTCCAGCAGAAAATAAGCTGCTGCCAGGGGTATCTGGCAGCGACTTATTCCCATTCCCCTGTTTAAGTACACATGCAAGCTTGGCCCAGCATTCATGTATGAGGGGATGGTCGGAAGGAATAGCTGCTAATGAGTGCTCGGCCGACCGCTATCTTCGTTATATGCCACCTTTATGCTGTCCACACACATCAATTGCCACCGCTTTGTGTACAGCACATGATTTGAAGCTCTATCTAGTCCCTAATCATAGCTCTGCCCTAATGAGCCAAAAATAAATTGCAGGTCAGTATCACACAAAAGGTAGTGGCCTATATATACACATTTGCTCACACGTGGTCATCTGAATTTTCCAGGACTATAATATTGATGGCCTTAGCATCAATTTCAGACCAGTTGTGGTCAAATTCCCATTAACCTGTCGATCAGCTGACTGGATCGACTGCAGCACTCACTCACTTTATTGTTTACCAAGCACAGCGCCATACATTTAATAGTGGTTGTGGATGGAATTGCCGCTCAGTCCCATTTACTTTAATTAGACTGAGCTGCAGTACCAAACATAGCCACCACCAAATGTATGGCGCTGTGGCACCGCCTCTTCAGTCAGCAGATCGGCGAGGGTTCAGGGAGTTAGGACAGCGATCAATATGAGATCGGTAGGAGTCAAATGATCTGCCATTAATATTACAGTCCAGGAAACCCCCTTTTAGAGAAGTAGACTTGAGGAGTAATCTAATTTTGAAATAAGCAATAAATAATGCAACTTTGGTTCTTCATATACAATGTACAATTCTGTTAATACCCCCACGACAGGCGAATAAATAGAGACATACCTTGGTCAGGGGGGGTTATAGTGATCATCTGCGCTGTAAATTCTTCATCAAAATACCTTGTATCCGTCTCTGATGTAACTTGTGGCTTAAAAGGTGGAACAAGCTGAAAACAAAAACCGTAAAATGTAAATGAATAGGCCTTTTGGAGTGTCCTAGACAGGTGACCTGGAACGGTCAACAAGCTGCATCTAAAAATGGTGGTCAGACATCGAACTTACTAGTTGACCCCCATAGGAAATAACAGTGTTTTATGTGATTGCTAAGTCATTTGTCACATGTTACTTTCATCATTTCCTACAGGGAGATTTTTGAAAGTTAGGGATTTTTTTTTCTTCAAAAAACATTCTGCAGTCAGATGTTTTTGTTCACTTTTTTTTTTTAAACTTTTTTTAAATCACAACATTTTGTACTAGATAGTGTTGAACTTCTCAACCAAAAGGTTAAGAAGTTCAACACTATCTAGGACAAAATGTGGTGATTAAAAAAAACAAAAACATCTAGAACTTTAAAAATAAGTGGTTCCCGTTTGATTGGTCCATGTATGACCAACCTTAGTCAAAAATGTCAATCTGCAACAGAGGCTCCGGACAGATCCTACCACGCAAATGTGAACATATAAAACTTCAAACTTCGGTATATCCAAACTGATCCTCTTTTGGGGGAGTAACTTTTTAAGACCCCAAATGCCCCTAATTTGGTCTGGTCAAACCATAAATCCATGTTTTTTTTTATATCCACATTATATTTTTCATCCAAATGACCTTTAGGGTTACTTGCCAAATATATATTAATATTTTAGGGTAAAAGGCTACACTTTTTGAGATTAGGGTTTTTTAGATTTCTAAATATGGCCATAGACGGGTCCATTTGCCCCCAAATCCAACAATAGGTTTCTATACCAGGATGCCAGTCACTATAGGGGCATCCACTCTACCACATTGGGATTCAGATTGTTTATATGCATTTCCTGTGCCCGATGTTTAATTAAAACCCTATACACTTGTTGAAAATTAATAAAATATGAACGTAAAATTCTTATAATATCAAAGGCCATTTATTCAGTGCTGAACCACAAACCTGATGTGAACAGCGCAGTTCTTTAGAAAGCAGTTATTTATAGAAACGACAGCTTGCCACACACTCCAGCGGCACCCCCACCCCCCTCTCGCAGGCCTCTCGACGCTGACTGGCAGGACTATGCTTTGCATTGTAACATAAATTTGGGACATTCTGCACCATCTTGGTTTCTGGAATCCAGTGTGCACAAGCTGCACGGTCTCTACAGACGGTGCCAGGACGCCCCGCCCCCTTGCCAGGCGTGTGTGTGCCAACACAGCTGCCATTAGCAGCAACAGCTGTGCTATTCTTCACTCTGGAGTGGGGGAGCCATTTATGGTGGGGGGGGGGGGGGATTGCAGTGCAGATGATGTGAAAACTATTCCGCTCCAGCTTGGAGATTTTAATGCATAGTTTTGAATTGGACCCCATATTTGTTATTTTTACATTTTTCCTGCAAACCATGTTCCTCCGTATTGGGGATAATGAAAAAAAAAAAAAAGTGAGAAGAAGAATACCTGGTATTTCTGGACTGTACTGAAGGAAAGCATTCTGGAGCCAATGAAATACAAAGACAGGGACCCCGTGCACATACGGAAACTTACTTTTTTCTCATATACATCTTGCCATACAATTCCAGCAAAAAATTTGTGTTGCATTATTTCTTTAGCGTCGTCTGGTCCACCGCCTAACCTGTACATACAAAAAGGGAAAAACGTATCGTAAGGAAAGGGAGAAAATAAATTGGAAAATATAAACCTCTTAAAGGGGTATTACCATCCTAAACATAATGGCATATCCACAGGATTATTAATAGGTGCGGGTTTCGCCTCTGGTAGGCTTACCCATGGGGAGAATGGAGGAGGGGTCTCATGACAAAGCATTGAAGTCAATGGAGATGTAGCCAAGGCCCCCTGTATTGAAGTCTACGAGAAACGCGAAAAGCACTGTCATGGGGCCCAAGTCTCCCAAGAGGTGAGGGTCCCAGATGTTTAACCCGCACCTAGCAAGCATTTATGGCATGTCCTGTTGATATGACAAAGTTTAAGCTGGGAATACCCCTTTAATAGATCCTGCCATTATGATAACTGTGTACGCCATCCTAGGCCAGGGCATTAAATGGGTCGTCCAGTCTCATGCAAACTTCTGCCACCTGAACTCGAGGAAAGTAAAAAAAAAATAAAGTAATATGTTAGAAAACACGGCAGGCAGTTCGCATGCCATATTAACTGACATACTATATTTTTTTCTTTATTTTTTATCTTCGGACACTTGATCCGATTTTGTATTTTAAGATCTCTGCTTGCCATCAGTGAATAAAAACATGTTATCCCTCGTTATGTCCTGCATGCAAAGCTGAAGATGTGTTACAATGTATCAGTGTGGTTAAGAGCTATCGACCTAGAGTCCAGGACAAAGATTTGTGCTACTGTTGTGTTTTGGTCACAGAGGATTGCCTGGACTGATACATTGTAACAAACCTTCAACTGTGTTACAGCACAAGGTCGGGGTGACTTTTTGTTCTTGAAAACATAGAATTATACCTTTATTCCACATTCACTTGAATGGGGATGAGCTGTAATACCAGGCACAGCCATGGACAAGAGTGGCGCTATTTCTAAGAGGAAAAAAAAAAGCAGACCCTTTTTTTTCCTCATCCTGGAAATTGCTTTAAATCTTATCTGAACTCCCACAATGCACTGCTCCCTGGGAACCGTAAACCCATAGAATTGTGAATTTTTGACTGGGTCATCACTATTTGTTTTACCATTTAATAAAGTAAATTGCTTACCAATGGACATCAAATAATATGGGAAGAAGAAAATGTTGGGTTTTAGTTTCTGGTAAGTCACATGATGCTCAAAAAATAAGAGGAACCAGAGGTGTTCACGTTTTTTTACCTTTGTTTGGGGTCTTTCTTCAGTAAACCTGAGAGCAGTGACTTTGCTTCAGGTAATAAAGTGCGAGGGAATCGAATTTCCTCCATGAGGATGAGTTCAAAGAGTTTCTCGTGGTCCTGGTTGTAAAAGGGGAGTCGGCCACACATCATTTCGTACATGACTACACCCAAACCCCACCAGTCCACTGCCCGGCCATAGTCATTATCTTCTAGTACCTGATGAGAGAGTACAGAATATGTTAATACGTTACCCACGCTCAATTTTCCTGTAGAACGAGAAGCGTCGTTATCTGTCAGAATCTGGTGATGTAGACAAAGACGTAAAGAGATCCCAACAATCAGACCAATCATCCAATATTCAGGACGGAAACCTTTCTACTAGTATTTCTTAACTCGGATCCTCAAGTTCCCACTGTATTCCCTTAGTATTACATAGATGGTATAACTTAATAGCGCATCAGGAATTGCAAAAATCTCAGAACATTTTAAGCCACACCCCCTTCCACACGGGAATGACCCCAAAATGCCCCTTTTGGGCAAGTTGGTATAAACTTTGCTTTTTTTGCAGGCTAATTCACCTGACAGTCCTACGAAAATCAGGACTGTTGGCAACTATGCGGGTGAGCTCTCAATAGGAGATCCTCCAATGATGAGCTGTTGGGGGTACATGAGCATTATAAGACCACCCACGCAGAGATATTTTGTTAATATCTGGAGGGTTTTCTTGGAGAAAATTATTCTACTCCTAACAAATGTTCTTGATGTGGTTTAGGAGAGAGAATAATTTTAGTCTTACAGAAAAAAAAATGTTCTGGTACAATTGGTATGTATTTTTTTTTTATTACGGTTTATTATTAATTTATTATAAGAACTTCGTTGACCACAAAAAAAAAAAGTTCTGATTGATTGGACAGATATCCATTGGTTAGACCAGTGGTTCCCAACTGGGGTGCCGTGAGAACAGTCGAGGGGCGCCGCAACACTCCGCTCAGCCACTGCAAATTTTTTTTTTGCTGGTAGCAGACGTGACACCCGCACGTCTGCCACAAGCTCCGCCCCCAACGCTTACTCCAACTATCCTTGTGGCAGACATGACGCACGCACGTCTGCTACAAGAACCGCCCACCACTTCCCACTAGACGGAGGGAGAGGTGCCAACGCTGCGAACCTGGGCAGGGTAAGTATTTCTTATATCATTTTCTAGCAATGGTGTGAGAACTGAAGCCAGGGGAATGCTGGGAGTTGTAGTGCTCTCCTCTTATACCTCTTCCTTGTAATGTCCTCTGATATCCCATAATAACAGTCTGGACCTGCAGGGAGTTGTAGTGCTCTCCTATTATACATCCTTATTTATTCCTTCCCCAGGAGTAAGCACACTTTCGGCATGGATATCAATGGTGACGGAAACATTGCTAATGGTTTCCGTTTGTCACCATTGCGGCAGGTTTCTGTTTTTCGACGGAATCAATAGCGGAGTCGACTGCGCTATGGATTGTAACAAAAATGGAAACTTGCTGGAATGGTGACAAACGGAAACCATTAGCAATGTTTGTGTCACCATTGATATCAATGGTGATGCAAATGTAAGCGAAGGTTTCCGTTTGACTTTCCGTTGAGGGGTTCACTCGATGGAAACCTCCGGCGGAACCCCTGAACGGAAAGCCAACGCTGATGTGAACAGGGCCTTAGACACAGGCATCTTTCTTTTTTGATGCTACGGTATGCCTCAAGCACACGTCCTTCACCGTTTTCACGTCCGTTTAAAACGGATCCGTGTGTCCGTTGTGACATCCGTGTGGTTTCCGTTGTCACTCCGCGTCCGTTCCGTTTTAAACGGTCCGTTAAATTCCATCTTGTGTGTTGAAAGCAGGGAACTTTGGCACACCCGGCCGTTGCTTAGCAACGGATCCGTGAAAAGCGGACGGCACACGGACGTCTTCCGTGTGCTGTCCATTTTTTTGATGGACCCATAGACTTCAATGTGCCTCACAATCACTGAACGACGGACAAAAGTAGGACATGCACTACTTCTGACGGAACAGACGAACGGAACCGTCAAAACAACGGAAGTGTGCATGGCCCCGTAAAGATGAATGTGTCAGGGTGCTATCAGTTAAAAAACCGGATAGCACCCTGAAGAAAAAAACTGAATACTCCTGCTTCTATGGCCCCAAAATGTAAAAATAATAATCCTAAATATAGTTACTAAAATGGTTCCCTCCACTTCAACATGTAGTGTCGTCCATAGTGATAACACATCATGTGACTACAGGGGCCAATCAACGCCGGCCATGATGACCTGTGTTCGATAGTTACATTGATCGGCGGCTTTGTCATTTTAGATGTCCTCAGCATGGATGATGTCATCACACACCGGAGAACCTGTGGTGGGGCGCCTTTAACCTGGCCATACACAAGTCAATCTCCCAATCTGATGAGTATTCTAATCTGGATGCAGGTTATTATTAGGGCATACAGACCACATAGAGGGCATCACCCCACCCATGTACTTCATGGTTGGCCACTGCATGGAAAAGGATGGCAAGACTCATTTTTCGCTGGTAAGAACAGATGATCGATGGGGATTTCTGAAGCTAGACCTGTGGGTATTGCCTGATCACCAGACCAACTATGATGTCATAAGGGGTTGTGTTAAGGAGACGACCCCTTTTAAAAAGGGAAATATATTGCAACAATAGGAGCAATTTGTCACTGTATGAAAATATCATCTACATCACAAAATCAGAACGGCCCAAAAAATTTTAAAGAACCGATAGAATGAAGTTCTAAATCAATTTCTTTGGTAACATACGTGACAATAACATATTCTGGTTGTATCATTGACTATTGTTGGTGCATATAGAGACATCTTAAAGAGGACCTGTCACTAGGTCATATAAGATTAACTGAACAACTGACCTAGATAGCGCTGTCGCCCCGATTCCAGCGCTGTTTTTTTCTTTCCTAGACCCCCTTCTATTCTGGAAATATGGCCCACTGTTGTGTTGGCTCCCTATATGCTAATTGGCTGTTAGGCAATGGGGTGGAGCTAGTTTCCCTGCCACTCTGATGCTGACCAATCAGTGCTATGCAGCATGAGGGCAATTCACGCCCTGTTAGCTAACTACAGTAAATTAGCATATAGGGAGCCAACACAACAGTGGGCCATATCTCTGGAATGGGAGGGTCCAGGGAAAAAATAAAAACTGCACTGGAATCGGGGAGAGGGCGCTATTCTGGTGAGTTATCCAGTTCAACTTATATGATCTAGTGACAGGTCCTCTTTAAAAGGAAAGGATCTTCTACTATAAGCAAATGTGATGAATATAGCATTTTTTTTTATAATTTTTTTTTTTTTTTTTTTAAACTACCTCTCGGTTAATCCTCTGGCTGCTGCCCTTTGGTTCATTTTAACATTTTATATATTGCATTTGGCTCTTTGCATCTCCGCACATGTTCATAGCGTGCTGCCAGTCTCTACTGATAAGCGCTTAAAAAAAGGATTATGGCCCATTAATTGTATTACAAGATTGTTAATGGCTTCTAAATTCACATTACTGTAGTAAACACCGCTAATGAGCGCCCATTCTGTTGGAGATTGCACTTCCCGCTCACCAATATATCTCCTCAATAGATCCCTTGATGGAGTTAAACAACAGCATAGAAAAAAAATAGGGCTAAAATAAAAATGATGAATGGGAATAAAACGGGCAAATGTTATTGAATACGCAGGATCCCTTTAATTCTGGTTTTGTTTAGAGGGCACATTGAACGTTACACGGAGGTGGGTGGGTGGAGGGGGGGTAGAGTACGGTAGTGATCTGAGGTCCCGCTGTAAGGATGCAAAAGCCAAAAGCTGGCAGGTATTATGTTACTCCACTAAGGTCTATTTACAGCAGTTATTGCCGTATGATTCACAGCGAACGACAGCTGGCGCTGCAGCTGCCCCATATATGTACAAGGCTAGCACAGCTGCCGGTCTGCCAGGAGCCAGTCTCATCCTTTACCAGAAAGCTCAGGAGTTCATGATCTCTTGAAGACCATGTTGGATTACAGTAGCATTTATTAGGGACGGAGCAATGGCCTAAACACAGGTAAACAATTACTATGCACGGACGGATTGAAAAAGGAAAAAAATCCTAGTAAAAGGGCTCGTTCAGACTTTGCATAGGTCTGGGTGCTTATAAAGGTTTCCTTAGTTATGTTCCCAGATAAGCTGGGTGGCAACAGAGTTCCACAGGGGCGGTCACCCAGCAATCCCTACGTGCCTGATCGCCAAACTTGCACCAATACAGGACTATTGCCATACATACATGACATTTGCCATACAGGAGCCCTGGAAAGCTGGGTGTCAAGACCTGTTGAGGGCCATATTATCGGTCGGTGCTAGAAAAATAAAGATTTTTTTTTTTAGGGTAAAACTTTTTTAAAATAGGCAAACTATACAGATTCCGGCATGACCCGGGCAGCAAGCTATAAAAGAAGGGCACGCAGCCAACGGAGGGCGTCTGCGTGTTCTTTTCATGTCAAGCAATGCCGATTTCACACAACATACAAAGAAAAGCTCCTGGTCTTAAATATACGGCTTCCGGCGATGTACGAGGATCTAAGTGCAGCTCTAGAGGAGCTCTGGCGACTTCAGGGAATGGGCAGTCAGATAAATATTACGGTAATGGATCCGATGGATCACTCAATGCACATGTAGCCACCGATCAATCGAGTCTAGAGCTTCAGAGAATCATAAATGGACGGGAACATTGAACATGTTCGGTGCCCAGGATCATTGCTATGAGGTGTACATAAGAAAGGACTGGCAACGTCTTATTGTTGGCTCCCCATACTGGGAATGAAGAGGCTGAAGCTTGCTTGCCCCCCTCCATCCCATCCCCTGTAGGAGAAAAGAATATCATGTTCCTCAGGATAGTTCTTCTGTCAACGTGTCTATGGATAAGGGGCCCCTCAGAAGTAAGCAAGGGTGATCTGGACCCATTTTTGTCATGAAATATACAGTCTCCGCATGGAAGTGTGAACGCAGTCTTAGGGCTTATTCAGACAAACGGGATATACGTCCGTGCTACGCGCCCGATTTTCACGCGCGTGGCACGGACCTATATTAGTCTATGGGGCCGTGCGGAAATGTGCTTGATTTTTACTCAGCGTGAGTCCGCTGAAAAAAAAAGTCACGACATGTCCGTTCTTTGGGCGTTTTTCGCGCATCACGCACCCATTGAAGTCAATGGGTGCGTGAAAACCATTGAACTTCCGTGGGACGCGCGTGATTCGCGCAACAGCTGTGAAAAGGATGAATGAATACAGAAAAGCACCACGTGCTTTTCTGTTTACAAACATCCAAACGGAGTGTCATAATGATGGCGGCTGCGCGAAAAGCACGCAGCCACGCATCATACGGGGCTGTCACACGCAGCTGTCAAGTGCCTTTTGCGCGCGCAAAACGCCACGTTTTGCGCCTGCAAAACGCACGCGCTCGTGTGAATCCGGCCTCACTGAGCATTTTCCCTGAAAATGCTTTCTGCATGATATTGTTTTCGGTTATTAATATTTTCCATCACTAAACACCATTCTGCTGTGTCCTTTAAAACACTTAGGGTATGTTCACACGCAGTAGCAAAATACGTCTGAAATTACAGAGCTGTTTTGGCCTGAAAAGAGCTCCTGATTTTCAGACGTTTTTGTAACTACTCGCGTTTTTCACTGCGTATTTTACGGACGTAATTGGAGCTGTTTTTCAATGGAGTCAATGAAAAACGTCTCCAAAAACGTCCCAAGAAGTGACCTGCACTTCTTTGATGCGGGCGTCTTTTACAACTATAAGAAACATTGGAGAGGTGGCCAGTCATATCCAAATTTTTTTCAATCTAAATAGGTTAAAGAATTTTGAGCACTTTAATTTTTATTACGGTCGGGGCTCGGTTTTAGAGTTTCTGTTGTGAGTATCGGAGCTTACGGTCTTATTATTAAAGCAATTCAATTTTTACGTAGAAAGCGGAGGGTCAGGATTCTCTAACCCCCGGCGATCAGCCACGTCCTGCCATTTCTCCTGCAGCGACTGCTGAATGGCTGACCACGTAATGCATGGATGGGACGGGTTCACCAGAACAGCTTTCTATTCTGGCTCATTGAGGGGATCCCAAGCTGGGTACCCCCTCTATGAGGTCAATATGCCCTTGTTACAATTTAAGTACAGAACCTCTTCTCCGTAACCCTTCCCCTTCCAAAATCAGTAAATCTCCATAAACGTCAGACTAATAAGAACTGCGTTCAACTCAAGACGAATAACAATGCCCGTGTCTATCAGCGGAGACCTATTTATGTAAAACTTACTCCATAAATAACCGCACACACAATACACCGAGGTCCCGAGATGTGACTTTTACCCTCCACCATTATTCTAATAAAACAGTAATTGAAAAAGAAGAAATGCCACGTCTCATCCTTTCCCACAGAGCAGAGGAGAATCTGCATGAATGTGCACGTTTTATGTCCTTATGTTGGAGAAGAAAAGCGACAAAGAAGAAGGTCACTTATCTCCTATAGTCCGTTCCAGTAGTAACACTAGGTCTATTATTATTTGGCATCATCCTTGATCTATTCCAGGAGGCTCCACATTTTTTACACACTGCAGCAATGTTTCTATTTAGGCAGGACCTACACCATTACCCATCCTGATCTTCCTCATTCATGAAGAGAATACCAGAACTTCAGTTAAGACTGACACTTTAGTAGACAGCGCAGCAGGAGAGAAATGGGGGTCTGCATAGCGATACAGACTTCTATACCAATCATGGAAAGCTGAAATGTATTTAGGATTTACTATAAAAATTACTAGTGCCCTGATACAGCGGTGTGTGTGTATGTGTATATCTAGATAAGATCGATAGGACTACTACACAGATTCTGCTTTGACTGTGTGATGTCACCCCACCCATGACATCATAGGCCCTTTGATTACGTCATGGGGGGCATGGCTTAACCTAGATACCCAAATACTCTTGCGAGCTTCCTACCACCATCAATTACAACCCAATGAACCAATCATAACCCCCTTTGAAGCCCTCATTGAACCCGACCTCATATATACTGACTCTCTGCCAATTGTGACAACACGCCTCTATCAACAGCAGGCAGTCTAATGCACCAGAGTCATATGCTAAACACGGCTGACCATCAATCCACAAGGAACAGCTCCGACAGCTGTACCACGGAATTTACAAGAGACAGCTCAACAGCTGTACCCACTATAATCACGGATACATCAAAGCGGACAGATCGCCAGCACTGCTGCTCATGCAACAGATTCCAGGCACAACCAACACAAAAAAAGAAAAAGCCTAACAACCAGGCAGCAACTGCAAAAACATCAAAGCTGGATCCACCGTGCAAAAAGCACGTGAAAAATCAAATTTCTGGCATTCACACAACATCCAAGTCAGGAAACGACAACATGAATGATCATGGCGGTATGCCCCGTTTAGGGAGTCATTTGGCTCAGTATTTGTGGGGTTGTTACGTGATAATCTTTTACTTACTGGGCGTCTAGTGACTTGCTTATGATCATTTTATTCTTGCGGTAAAGGAATCACGGCTCTAGTACTAAAGGCCCGGTTTACACAAGCCAATGATCAGGCGAATGAGCATTTACACATGATCGGTAACGATCGTTTGCTCAAACACGGCAGCGATCAGTCGACAAATAAGCAAACGCTCGTTTGTCGGCTGATCGGTTATTTTATGCGCCCAAAAGTTGGACGCATGTCAGCTGCACATCTTCCTGTGTAAACAGGATCTACTACTGGCAAATGCAAAACATATGAGAAGAAACGATCGTTCATCCTCCTAACTTTTAATCATTGCTCTGTAAATGGAGAAAACAATCGTTAATCGCTGTTATCGATTGGCGCTCACTTAGCACGCAAAAATCTGCCTTTGTAAAAACCACCGTTACTGGGGAGCTTGTGCTAATCCACAGCAGCCAATCTACATAAACAGAGCCGCAGCATAGACCAAGGGTGAACAGAGCAGCAGGCTGACAATATGAGGAGTCAGAAGGTGGATCTCACACAGGTTAACACCAGTGACACCTGAAATGTGACACTTTAGACTTTAAAGGGTTTGTCGTTAGAGGACAACCCTGTCCACATGTCCTATTAGGGCACATAGAGGTGGTTACCCACTTAGGTCCAACCTTTGAGACAGAAAGAGAATGGTTTTGGAAAAGTAGACCCGGCCCCTCCATGAATTACACGGTCAATATCAATTTTGTAAGAGAAACGAATATATATAATTTTTTTTTTTTATCAGATTCAAACAGAATAATAACGAAATAACACAGACATACTTCAGGAGCCAGGTATTCTGGGGTACCACAGAACGTCTTCATCGTCGCTCCGTCCTTTATACCTTCTTTGCACAATCCAAAATCTGTTATTTTTATGTGTCCATCTTTGTCCAGCATAAGATTTTCCAACTAGAGTAAAACATAAAAATATAGTAAAAAAAACGAAATAGAAACTTTTGGGGTTAAGTTGAAATTGCATACACAATAATAATAAGGCCGCGGCAGCTGCAGGCCGGTGTTCTGCTCTTTCCAGTTTACCGCACATCTGTCTGGTGCTTTACCTCAGATAACCCGGGTAGTGAGCGCAGAGGTTTCCAGCACACAATAAAAACACCAATTCACTTCTCGTCTCCTTGTCCGGTCAGAGAAGGCAGACGGGAGTATTTATAGTGTCAGACAGGTAAGCGGAGCCGCTCCACCAGACTTTTCATTACAGATACATTTTTACCTTATACTGTTTAGTAAACTTCCAGGCAGCGCCAGGATAAAAAATAAAATAAAAAATTGGCTTTAAACTCTGAATAGGATGCCAAGAAAGCAACGAAGAAAAAGGTCAGTCTTACAGACGCAGGGATTTACTCTACTAGGATATAGGGGGCACTAAAGACCAATTCTTACTGCTTAGATCTGGTCAGAAAAAGAACGACGAAGTACAAGCAGCCGGTTAAATCATCAAAAACAGAGAGGGATTAACCCCTTAAAGACCAGGCCAATTGGAGTTTTTCATTTTCGTTTTTTCCTCCCCGCCCTCCAAAAGCCATAACTATTCTATTTCGTCGACATAGCCATATGAGGTCTTGTTTTTTGCAGGGCAAGTTGTAGTTTTTGATGCCACCATTTATTGTACCACATAATGTACTAGCAATCTGAAAAAAAATTCCTTGTGGGGGAAATGGGCAAAAAACTGCGATTACACCATTTTTTTTTGGGGGGGGGGGGGTTTGTTTTTACGGCATCCATCAGGCGGTAAAAGCTACACTCACCTTATTCTACAGGTTGATACGATTACAGCAATACTACATTTATATGTATTGTTTTATGTTTTACCACTTGGGGGGGGGGGGGGGCGTGATGGCGTGTTTGAGGGGCGCCACCCTGAGTATATCAATTTAAATGCCGCGGTTGACCGTGGCATCTAAGGTGTTAAACGGGCAGAATCAGAGTGAACTTTGATTCCGCCCGTTGCAGTGGGGTACCCACTGAGTATGGGGCGAGCTCAGCCCGTGAGCCTGCTCCATACTTCCCCCTTAATGGCTGCCACATACGTGACGTGTCGCTAAGGGGTTAAAGGGAATCGTCGCCTTGTACACCATGTTGTTTTTCAGTCCAAAATTCGGTGCAGATTACATTCATATATTTTTGTAGCGGTCAGAGCTCTGTATGGGAAAAAAAAAAATAGGAGCTCCGACCGCTCCAAATCCTGTTAAGAGAATGATAAAATGATGGCGGCTTGTGAAAAGGGCAAGGCTTTGGTCATGAAGGTAGGTGCCAGTCTTGGGTTCTAATGCCCAGTAGTCATTATGGACCAGTTTAAAGCGTAACTGTACTTTCAAAAAAGACTTTGGATAGGTCAGAGACATATCAGAAGTTTTGATCAGTGGGGACCCAGGTGTGTGGACCACGACCGTCGCTGAAATGAAGGAGCAGAAGCGCTCAACTGAGCGATATGCACCTTTGGCTGTGACCGCGCACCTTGAGCCAGTCTTCAGCCTAACAAGAAGCGCCGATCACAGCCATAGAAGCAGGGTTCCCAGTTAAAGGGTAACTAAACAGCGACAAAATTCTGACATGTCCTAGTGACATGTCAGAAGTTTTGATTGGAGGGGGTCTGAGCACGAAGACCCCCACCAATCGCTAAAACGAAGCGGCAGAGGTTATTGTGGCAGCACTGAGCCACTTTGTATCGGTTTGGCCTTTTCCGGAAATCAATGTATCGGAGTACAGGCTGAATAGAAAGTCTATGATCCCACACTCTGATACATCAGCTTTCCGGAAAAAGCCGAGCAGAAACGAAGCGGCTGAGCGCTCACACGAGCCACTTCGTTTTAACGATTGGTGGGGGTCTCCGCGCTCGGACCCACCAATCAAAACTTATGACATGTCAGAAGTTTGTCATACGTTTAGTTACCCTTTAAGCACTTTCGCACCTCCGTTTCAGCGACCGTGAGATCTAAACACACGGACCCTCACCGATCAGAACATCTGATATGTCCCCAAAAAATTTTGAAAGTAAAGTTTCTCTCAAAGCATTTTCAAGGTTTACTACCTGAAGAAAATACCTTTAAATCTCGGTAAACTACATTTTTCTCCGAATGAAGATAATCTAATGCGGAAACGATTTCTGCTCCATAAAATCGCGCTCGGTCTTCAGAAAATATACGTTCTCTTGATAGATGGAAGAATAGCTGAAAATATAAACGGCATAAATTTAGAGTTACGGCAATTCTAGGACTCAAAGGCTGGCAGGGGCAACTGAGAATATGAATACCTCATTCACCCCCTCCTTCCTTTCTTGTGGTTTTTAATGCGAAGAAACATTAAGGCCCTGTTCACACAGTTTTTTGCAGGCAGAAAAAAAAATCTGCACCAGAATTCCTTCAAGAATTTTGAGGCAGATTTTGAACTGCCTGCACTTATTATTTGCGTTTTTTGCAGCAATTTTCACCCGTGGCCATTGAAGCTTATACAAGGACCATGGGGCAAAAACCGCAGCAAAAAAGGCAGAGACTAGCGCCGCAGGTTTTTTCTGCCTTCCATTAATTTCATGGGACATCAGAGGCGGGAAACCACGGCAAGAAAGAACAGACCACTTTTTTTTCCCACGAGTGGCCAAAAGCCTGCCGGGAAAAAAAAACAAAAAAACGCCTCTGCCTGCCACTGAAATCAATAGAAGCCAATTTCAGCCATTTTTTGGCGCAGATTCCGACAATTCTCAGTGTGAACGGACCATAAACAAGGCAAACTTAGGCGATGAAGCCCCAATCGCAAAATTAATATGGACTAATTCAGATTTATGCCAGCACATCCCTTCCCATCCTGGTACAACAGATCCCTTAACTAGGTCCCGTCCCCTTTTATTTATTATTTTATGAGGGAAGGGCAGCGTGTTTCTTTGACCCTAGTTCAGAGGGCTTCTCTGCTTCGGATAATTCTTTTTTGTTAGAATGGCCCTTCAATTATGAACGGATCACATGGTGTCCCGCTGCTAAGACCTCAAGCGACCAGCTGTAATTGGTGTGGAAGGCCTGCAGCAACTGTTCAATTCTCCTGCAGCGCCACCACAGGGGAAATGAAGCATTACATAGTATGCAGAATCGGTCGGTGGGCTGTCCATGTAATGTATGGATGTCACAGGTCCTCTAGATTGAGAGCCACTCTTTGTTCTCGCCAATAAAGAGGTTGCCCCCACCTCATCTATTAAATCAAAGTTCCCTAATAGGGTATTGAAAATAGTTTTTTGAATAAACAGACAACACCCTTATCCCATACTTGCCAACAACTGGGAAAGGACATCAGGGATACTCCGTAAATAAATACAGACAAGACCCCCTAAATACAGACTTTAGACCAGAACCACTAAATATAGAGCCACTCCAGAGTCCCTGAACTTATAAAGACCCCATACCATACTCCCCCCTAAATAACAACCCCAGAGCAGACTATTCCCTTAATACAGATCCAGATAAGACTATCCCCTGATACAGACCCCAGATCAGACTCTCCCTAAATAATGACCACAGACACTCACCTCTCCCAGTTTCTGCACTCCCCCACTGCCGGGGGCCAGCATCAGAACATAGTTTGCTGCGGCACCTGGAAGTGAAGGAGAGTGCAGGAAAGGGAAAAGGCGAGTATATTCGGAATCCAGGAGGTTTTCCTTCTCTTCCAAGAGTCTGGGAGATCTCCCCATTTTCACGGAGTCTGATGTTTTGGGAGAGTCGGCAAGTATGCCTTAACCTCCTTTATTTACTTTGTTTGCTGACCTAAACCGGCTCTTCTTTATATGGACCCCATAACATTTACAAGGTCTGCCCCTATTATACCTATATCCTGCCAGATCACGCAGTCACATAATGAGTAGTCACCAGTTTAAATGCCCATTTATAAAAAATTTATTTGCTGAACTTTTTTTTTTTTCCTCGGTATATACATGGTCTAGACAATATTAGCAGTTTTATTTCAGATCACTGACAATTTTTGCCTGGATGGGCTGTGCGTAGGAAAAAACAAATGCCGTTGTAATTATACGTATACTTCATTTATATGCAACGCAATGTATTCCTACAGAAGTCCTCGCGGTCATCAGACTGAAGTTTACATTGCACTTAACTTAAACCAACAATCTTGAAAGCGACTTCACAAATGAACACTTTAGTATTTACCTCTCCTCCATTTGCATATTCCATAACAAAACATAAGCGATCATGTGTCTGAAAAGAATATTTTAATGCCTGAAATAAACAAAAAAAACTTACGTTTACAAATCATGCAATGTATTCAGAAGAATCAATTACTGCACCTTCCTGCAACTTTGTTGTATCAAATGTCACAGTCTTGTTTTAACTTTTTATTCTTTGCAAGACTAAATTATGAAATTCCTATGTGACAAATCCCACCATGGTAACATAATTCACCATTATTTCCCATGAGGGCAACTCAACGATTGAATGGCTTTTTTTTTCTGTCAATGTTGCAGGAGGCTGCCCCCTCTTTTCTTCGTGTTAACGGTCTCTGTAACCACATGTTTCATTGCCCTTCATAATACAAGTCAATCACAACCAGCAAGTAGATGTGTAAACTTTAAGTACCAGCAATATGGGTCCTCAACCCAGACAAATCACGGCTACCAAAGATTTGAACCTCCGCCTCCCAAGTTGTTCATATAAAATTAGGGAATTCAGAATTTCAAAACAAATGCAGAATCGGGAACATATGCATTGGATTTGTGTATTTGGAGGGGATTCATTTTAATGCTGTCCATATAAATCAGGATTTCTCAACATTTCTAAGCCAAGTACCCCCTACTCAAATAAACATCATCAAGATACCCCAGGACTATGATCATACACAACACTGCACCCATTTTGAAGACAGAGCAAGTACCCCTCCCCATAAGCATGCAGATTTATTGGAACAGGTCCTCTATTCTATTTGATATCTTTGTATACAGGTCCTTTATACAGAGAAACGTGGGTTGAGCATATTGCTGACTCCCAGGCAGGCAAACAGCTGCTTACACTGTAGAATAATACAGTGGAACGACGGTCTTGGATCAGGCGCAACTGTAATAGACCCTCAACCAGAGACAACAAGTCGCGTGCTTATTTTAGTTCTGCTTGATCACGGGCAACAGCTTCTCTGCAGTCGATAATGTCCTGTGAAAAAATGCAAATAAAATATAGCAACGGTCTTGCTGACCGGTACGGTTATCCCTCGTGTAGGTTCTATCATTCGCTCAGCCAACACAATTAAGAAAAACTTACGGTAAGGAAAGGATGCCTAGAATTCTGTAAGACACGGTTTTCAGTCAGTGTATGTGCTACTTCATCCTAATAAAAATAAAACATGGCCAATTTTTATAAAGCACACTAAAAAGACACGTACAGACATCATATAAGGTGATCGACACAGATCTGCACATATAATGTTTACAGGTGTAGGATCATTTTATCCTACAGCCCTCAACATTGAAATAAGTTGTTCATATCGATCCTATGGATGTTTATAAATGTTCCTCAAGGGCGGGTAGTAGCGATTATGGGGAGGAATTTTTTGGACTTCCTGGCAGTGTTTTTAAAACGCAGTAGAGTGCTCCGACCCGCTGACATTTTTTTTTACAAACACAGTGCCACTCTACTTTGGGTCCATTGTCTGGTATTGCAGTGTCAAGTGAATGGGAATCCGACCAAGGACAACGCCTGCATGATGTTTATAGGTTCTCCCAGTGTTTGCGTGGATTTCCTCCAGGTTTTCTCCCACACTTCAAAAATATACAGATAGGGAATTTAGATAGTGAGCCTTACTCAGGACAGTGAGTAATGATACAGTGCTGCAGTATATGTGGTGCTATATAAGCAATAGAAATAAATGTGGATAAACCGAAATGCCAGTCATAGCGCCCGGATAGTAGTGGCGCTGGGTCTGTAGGAAATAAAAAAAATAAAGTGGACTCTCCGTCCTTTCTTATGATCAGTGAGGGTCCCAGAGGTCTGTCACATCAATCACACATTAATGGCACATCCCAGGCATATTAAAGATGTTGCCAAATTTAGACAACCCCTCTTTAAATATCCTATTAAAGCATTCTAAGGTAACAGAGGAGGGGTCCTAGTTTGGGACCTCCACTTATTAGCAAGAGCGGAGAATAACTAAAGAAAAAAAAGTGGAGGACACCCTGGAGGAACCCACATAGCTGCATCACATAGATGGCCCATTAATGGTCAACATGTAATCTATGGGCTATACAAAACCCATGAACAGTCTGCCAGGTTTTCCCGCCTATTAAACCTAATCACTGGGGCTCCCTTGGGATTAATTGATCATCAGGGGACCATTATAACAAAATGGGCTGTCCAAAAAAGACAACCACTTCAAATCTCAGAAATCTTTATAAAACCACGTGATTTGGCCACAGTTGGGTTCGTGTCACTTTTGGGCAACTTTAAGCACTCTGAGGTGCCCTTTAATAAAAATTATTGGGAGATGTTTTGCTATAATCATCAGTACTCAAAATGGGGAGGATATGCCCATTGTGCCAGACTTCCAACCAACCGCTAGTTCAGAGTACACCGGTGTGGAACTTGACTCATGCCAAGTTTGTGGCTCAATACATCCTAATAGGTGCAATTGTCACATGTCTAAAATTAAAAAACAGTTAACGAAACGGTTCAATGAAAAAAACAAAAACACTGGACCCACCTTTGCAACTATTACTTCTTTTTTTAAAATTTTCATAGCGTAATATCTTCCGGTTGCTTTTTCTTTGACTAAAATGACTTTTCCAAAGGTACCTTTCCCCAGTAGCTTCAGATATTCAAATTCATTCATGGTCTGTAGATATCAAAAACAAAATACAATGAGTTCCCTTGGGTTGATACTTTTGTTTAAAGCCGCAAAAAATTCATCGCCACTGAGGATTAAACAGTTGAAAGAGCAGAATTATTTTTTTTATACAAGTATTTCCCCCAACCCCTCACCGTGTTAAAGGTGCTCCCCAGAATATAAAGATAGGGCTAAAATAATAGAACTAGATGCACTCACATATTAGAATAGACTATTTTAGAATTGACCCAAGTGCGGATCTTAGACCAGGGCAGTAGTTTTTATTTAATTACCTTCATCCATAAAGTTGCTTCAGCTCCCTCCTCCCCCACCACAGTTCTTCGAGATCGGCTCTCTATATTTGTAAGTGTCAGCATAATTATTTTAGCATTATTCAAAAAATTCTGGAAGACCCCTTTAAACCTTATAGAACCCATTTTAATTCACCGACAAAACTGGATATGTTGGCCACCAACGTCCTAATAAATATATCAGGTCATGTCAATTGAAATATGATTGACCATGCCCAATCACTAGTCCACTAAAAAAAAAAAAAAAAAAAAAAGTGGAGTCATGGAAATCTTAAAGGGAGTACGGCAAACCCCATTGCAAAAGAGTGCCAGGACCTGGTCGTGAGAACATTGACAGGAGTCCAAACCCACAGGAAGCAGCAAAATAACGGATTCTACATCCTCCATGGATCTGTTAGGGCCATTGTCCGTATTTATGGGCTGTATCTGAAATTGCTACTCAGCCTCACTACCTGGAATGAGGCCTATAGACAAGTGTGGTGCTGTTTCTGAAAAAATTTAAAAAATCCCAGACAAACCCCTTTAAAATGTCAAGAAGCGAAGATTAAAAAGCACGACAATTATATTTTTGTAGATCACTATGTGGATTTACAGACAGAATGAAGCCTATACAAGGATATACCTGTTACCCAATCTGACAAGCCCAAACTGTGAGCTACTGCAGACAGAGATGGCATCAACATGCCTTGTAATTGCTGCTTTGTCTGAAGAACAGTAGGTGCAGCTCACTAGAGTGTCTCGGTACAGCACGCATATACTGGTAATAGAGAGTATATTATATAGGTCAGTTACACACAAGCTCTCATATAGATATATGTAGAACTAAACACCCCTATGTGAATTTAGAGGAAGGGGTTAACTTACTACTTTGTGTTTTGGTTTTGAAAGAGAGACTTCCATTTCCTCTGCACCGGAATTATCACTCGGGGAGCCAGACCTAAAATCCATCATCTCCTCCTCCTGTTTCTTAAGGCTGTCGGCTACTGCCTGGATGGCTTTTATCCATTCTTCTCTATGAAAAAAAATAATATATAATTATATTAAAATAAAGTCAAGGACAGAAGTTTGACCCAATGTGATGTCAACCACAACCGGTACGGTACAGTCGGCCAGTATAAAAAAAAGTCCATCTGTCGGCCTATTGAAATCTCAGATTGTCATTTTCAGCAGTAACAAAAAATAAAGCCAAAGAATATACCTCTTGCTACTTTTAATTTTTTTTAATCTAGAAAAGGTACAAAATTCTGCTTAGCTGCATAATATATCATTATAGGGACCAGAGCTCCAAATGCCCTCCTTCCCTTTACATATTCACGGAAATAATAAAAAAACTGATAAAATTCTGACTGCCTGCCTTCACCACTAGGGGGAGCTTACTGAAGACTGATTTATAAAGCTTCTGTAGAACTCTGATAAATCTGTCTTCAGGAAGCTCCCCCTAGAGGTGGTTGAAGGTAGCCATAATTTTAGAAATTAACTCTATGGGTGTGTGAAGGAAAGCAGGGATTTTGAACTATAGATCATAAAAATGTTGCTCCGATCCCTTTAGAGATATATTTGGAAATCAAATAAACTTTTTTTTATAGAAGAAAAAAAACAATGAGTACATTTTAATAATATGATGTCATTATAATAATGTATATAGACTATGGGAGCACTAGAATTGTCCCTATGTTTTGCCATGGCAGCCAAGTTGTACTCAATTGCCTCGGTCATTACTTGTCGCCAAGGCACAGTCCTACTTTTATTCAGATATTGGGGAGATCAAAACTGGTGCATGGGTAAAAGTGAAGCAGTTGCCCACAGTAACCAATCAGATTGCTCCTTTCATTTTTCAAGGAGCCTTTGAAAAATGATAGATGGGATCTGATTGGTTGCAATGGGTAACTGCTCCATATTTTCCTTGCACTACTTTTTGATAAATCTCATTTACATATAAAACCTGGTAGTAAACAGGAAGAGCAAAGGAGTCAAAACCTATCAAATGAGACATTTCTGGGACAAAAAAAATAAATAAAAAAAAAAAAATCGGTCAACATGTGGAGCAACATTGCATTTGAAAAAAATAAAATTTGCATTGACAGACCCAAACGTACTATATCCAACTTATGCGCCATCTGAAGCCGTCTGCAGAAGATTCATTTTGCTATTTTTACGATGCTTATTTTCAACATCTCGAAGAAGTTTTATTTTTAGCCCAACAGCTGGACAAGCTGCATCCAGTTATTTTGGTTCCGCAATCCAGAAAGTTAGGACATTCTCCGTTCAGTTCACATTTGGCAATTTCAAGCATGGGACCATTTTGAACTGCATATAGGACCACAACAAAAAGTTGTGGGTAGCCCATCATCTGCCAACCTGCAGGGGGCGTAGTGTTGAGTTATGGTTCAATTTCTGACGTTGACAAGGAGATAGTAAAAAAATCCATGCCGTGCTACGGTTTAACCAACAACTAGATGAAGATACATAAAAATGTGACTATGGGTACTATTAGGTTTCATCTTGGTAAACGAGCCTGTAGAGCAGCGGTTTCTGACCTGTGGTTTTCCAGCGCTTATACTACAACTCTCTGCCTGCCCAGACAGCCCATGCTGGGAGTTGTACTTTCACAACAGCTGGAAAGTTGGATACCATTGTTATAGAGTATCATGTAGCGCTACTACAGTCCACAAAAGATTAAGCAAATACATTACTTCAGTAGCTCCAACCATGTATGGATGGCTTAAAGGGTTTGTCCACTTTGGACAATCTCTACATGTTAGAGCGGTCCCTTGACAATATGCAAATCAGTGTCCCCCTGCTGTGATCCCCAGAGATCAGTTGTAATATGTGGGGTAACCTGGCAGTAAGTGTAAAATTTTCTGGCAGCGCCACCACAGGGAATATAAGGCATTACATAGTGTCCATTCAAATCAATTGGCTGTCTCTCTGTGATGCAGGACAAGACGGGTCCTACAGAGCAGGAGACGGTCTTTGTAACTGCTCTCCACTCTGACCAACAGAGGCGAATCTGGATCCCCTTTATTACCTCAGAATTCCCCATTAGGGGCGGCTTAGTTCCATTTTCATATACCCCGAGAGAAAATCCAGTCAAAATAATCTTCCGCTAGCTCTTCGTGTATCGATGACATCATATTAGTGATTTCCAGAATCTCTTAAGGTACTTTTACATGGGCCAGTTATGAGGCAAACAAGCTTTCACGTGAACGCTCATTCCCGATCATTCCCTGGTGTAAACAGAGCAACGATCAGCTGATCACATAGTTTATGCAACATCAAATATTATTGTGTAAACAGGGAGATGTGCTGCCGACATGATGGAAATGTATGGGGACGAACGATCGTAGTAACTATCGGCTCACCCCATACATTACTGATAATAGCTCCTTCTGAAAAAAGCAAACAAGCGCCGATCAACTAACTGTCTCCTTGATTGGCGCTAGTTTACACCATCCATGTCGGGCCATGTAATAGGACCCTTAAAGAGGTTTGAGGACTTTACAGAACCCTTTAATCCAAGATATCAGTGGTGGTCCATGATAAGAAACTTCAAAGTGATCTACCACGTACCTATGACATAACAGAGGATTAGACTTCTCCACAGATGGGTGTATTGGATAGTCACAGGAACAGGACTGGTCTATAACCCCCCCAGCCCTACCCTTATGGCACAAAACCCAGTAAATCTTTAGCTTTTGCTATACTTGTCTAGACAAAGAAATGACAAGCAGAAATAACTGGATATGAAATATGGTTTCCTACATGAAAAGGCTGTTTCTTCTGCACCAGCAAATTGATTCGTAACCGCTGCTTCATGATTAGCCGGCATTATTATGCTTCATTTACACAGGTAGCGAAACTTCAGAGGCAAAGCAACACACTCCCAAACAGGTCTTCAAAAGGACCAGTATGAGATCACAGTCTTGTTGGTCTCGCGCCCTACACCACCCCCCCTTCTTCCACCACCGGCACCTTTAAGGTCTGCATAACGCAAACCGGAGAGATGCTGTTCGGAGGTTACACCAATGTTGGACTTCCTGGATTAAAAAACAAAACAAAAAACTACTAATAAACCTGAATCTGCAGTTTATAAAAGTAAAGCATGCAAAAGAAGCTGCTAATATCCACATCTATGTATGGAAAGGTTTCTAGAGATTTTCCAAACTGGGAGATGTGCAAGAAGCCCAAGGCCTCTCGTCTGTAGGAGTTTGTGGGAGAAGCTTCGGGCATCGTACGGTTGCTTTGGCAAAAGTACAACCCGATCTGCTGATCACATCTTCCGTCATATTTAAACTCCTAGTGAGAGACAAGAACACCAGCCATATTGAAGGTACCATTTAACTTTACTATTTACTACTATACCACCATATGGGAAGGCATTAAAGAGGTTGTCCTATTAAGACAACCTGTGTTCATGTGCCCTATTATGGTGAATAGACAGAAAAGGGGTCTCCCACTTGGGATCCCCTCTACTAGCCAAAGCTTAGAGCTGCTGCAAACAGTCTCTCACTCCGATTAACTCAGTCAGTCCATGTATTACACGAATGGCCACCATTCAATACTATATTTTTGGCCACAGCAGGGGAAATGCATGACCATCCTGACTTTCATGTGAGGGTTTATGAAACTGGACCTGCCGTGATCAGCCGATTGATGGGCCAGCTTCAGTTTAGAAAGGGGTTGTATTGGGACAACCCCTTTAACACTAGACCACCAGGGAAGCGGCCTTTAGAGTCTTCCACTACCCTAGACCATGAGGGGAGCTAGGCCACAGGGCAGTCTAAAATGAGTCCGAAATCTTTTTTTTTTACCCTAATTTTCAGTTGTCTAAACATAGGTGCCTTTCATAGTGCAGTGCATCTTATAATCTGATGAACATGGTACGGTACTTTAGGTTAAAGAGGACCTGAGACAGTGGGTCATCTCTGGAACTGGGGGTTCGGGCAAATAAAACAGAACTGGATTTAGGGCGACAGTGCTATACAGGTCAGTTAACCAGTTCAACTTATATGATCTAGTGACAGGTCCTCTTTAAGGTTCTACCCAGGACTGTAATTTTAACAAGGGGGAATCCACTACGTCTAGAGGAAATAAGGTTTCTCCACCAGCATAGAAGGGGATTCTTTACTGTAAGAGTAGTGAGACTATAAAACTCTGCCAGAGGAAGCAGTCATGATGGATTCATTGAAAAAAAAAAAAGAGTTGACACGGGGCCTGGATGCCTTTCTGAAGTGTAATAATATTACGAGTTATTGTTACTAGATTACTGGAGATGGGTCAGGGATTTATTCAGATTGCCGGATTCGGGAAGGAAGGGTTTCTCGAAGATTAGGAAAATTGGCTTTTATTGCATGTGGTTATTAATAATAATAATAATAATAATATAGATCCTAGTTTGCTGAGTTCTGTTTAGTGACAGATTCCCTTTAAGGGATGGCATAAGAAGCATTAAATATGCAAGGCCATGCTTTTGCCATCTTGCGCTAAACAGGACTCAAGAAGACATACCTCTCCTCAGGAGAATCCACATGAAACGTCCGCTCTATAACGGTGGTCCACTGGAGGCACCGGATGATAAATGTGTTTGGTTTTGGTCGTTCTGTCTTCATCAGTTGACATTCTATCACATGAGAGAAGAGGGAGAGTAAAAAAATGGCTTCCGAGCTTCTTCAAACAATCATTTATCTTGATTATACCTGGCAAACACACAGGAGTAACCAGCTGCAAAATCGCACAAGCCATTTACTCTGCCGGGATTAAACTTCAGGAAACAAAATAAAATATAGAATTTAGTAAAATATATTTTAAAATGTATTTAGTAATATAATTGTTTATTCTAATTTATGGCTGTTGTCCATGTCATGTACCTTCAAATCTATAGACATACCAGGGGACAGGATCACTTTATAGGGAACAAATTCCCCACGTCAATAAGGAGGACCATACTTTAAAAGAGTCTACAGGATAAGTTTAGCGTAGGGCATCTGTACAATGTCCTATCAATATTAAACTAGTGGGTGCAATTGCACTAAATCGTAACCGGATATGCCAATCTGGTGGCCAATAGAAGGCAGACCAACACCGTAAAGGGGTTCTCTCATAAAGACATCCCCTTTTTCAAAAAAGCCAAAACACAGAGGGTTTGGTTTCTCTTACACCCCCCCCCCCCCCCCAGCTGTTATTGCAAGGGAAGCAGCGGCCAGCCACACAATGTAGCATTATATGCCGGTTCCAAGCTGGGGACCCCCCTCTATGACATCCATTTTCCCTAAAAGGGAACAGGATTGTCCTGATTTAACTGTCCAGTAAGTCATGGTTTACCAGAGCTATAAGAAATAAAGGGTATGTTCACTTTTGCAACCAATTTCTTATATTGCTCCAATTCATCTTAAATATATTATAAAATAAAAAAAAAAAAAGAAGGAGGCAACTTTGGAATAGTCTAGATTAAAAAGCTTTATGGTGACAGACTATAAACGAACACTGTAGTCTGATCCTCCTGTCCTACTCCTTTCCATCTGTAACTAGTTATTGGTAATATTAGTTCATTAAAAGGGTTTTCCCATGAGGTTTATTTAGGACATATCCACAGGATACATCATAAATGTCGGATAGATGCGGGTCCCACCTCTGGGACCTGCACCTATCTGTAGAACGGGGCCCCGTAAATCCCGTTCTACCTTCTTATGCGCTTGCTGACTCCCGCCACTTCCTGACTATGGTCGGGAGTTAGCAGTGAATGGCAGTTACGGAAGCAGCGTAGCATGCGAGCTATGCTGTTTCCGTAACTACCATTCAGTTCTATGGTGCTTACGAAAACAGCGTAGCTCAGCGAGCTACGCTGTTTTCTCCTTCATGGTTGGAAATCAGCCGGAACACAAAGCGGTAGAACAGGGTTTAGGAGCCCAGTTCAAGAGATAGGTGCGGGTCCCAGAGGAGGGACCAGCATCTATCTGACATTTAGGATATATCCTGTGGATATGTCATAAGTGTCCCTCATGGGAAAACCCCTTTAAGTTGGCAAAAACTAATGGACAGATGAAAGGAAGTATTATTGCAGGATCAGACTACACAGTGTTTATTCGTAGTCTGTAACCATGGAAACACATAGGTCTGCAAAGAAACCGTAGACTCAAAATGTTAGAAAACTTTTAATCCAGACCATTTGCAGAATTGCTTACAATTTTAATTTCAGATGCATTGGAGCAAAACATGGACATACGCTTTATGCAATTCCTAAATATTGGAACCTATATTTTAAACAGTAGTTCCTTACCATAGGGGGCGAGGAGGACAGCAGAGCTGTAGGTTTCCTTCACCCAGGGCAAAGATTCAGTTTGCTGCTCTAGGCCTGTAAGGCAGAGTGACTTGTTGGTGCCCCCATCCAGACACTCCGAACCCGGGACACATGCCACGCCAACCCCCTCTAGCCACAGTCCTGCTATAGGCACTTTCTAAACTAGCAGAGCAGTTCTAAGATATTCTCTCCTCTATCAGTCTTGGCCGCTGCCCCATCAGCGTATCGTATGATATACAGTATACGTTTGACTTTTTAACCTCTAAATAAATAAAATAATCTGAGCTGTACATAGAGAACATCTCGTGTCGCCTAAACGTAGCAAAAATATGCAAATTGTTGATTAGCGGGCACTAAACTTGGTAATTAATCAGCTCGGGGGTCTGCAGGGGGTACCTTGCTTTGTCACACAATGCCTACTGTTATCATATTAAATAATTTTATCGTCCCCTATGATCATCATTTTGCTAAACAGAGCTTTATGGTGTGCAAACACTAAAAACAAACCAAGTTTAATTAACTTGCAGGGAAAGCCTCATTAATTACAAGTCAAGTTAATTAAAACAAAGCAGAGTAGCAGATTAGAGAGAAATTAACAATGTATACAGTCCAATATACTGTATAGATGAAATAAGGTACGGGGGCCACCAAACCTATAGTACAAAGCGACGCATGCACAACAACGAACACTAAATGTGGCCATTGACATGAATTAAGACTGAATCACAACCATCAAAGTCAATTACCATGATCTTCAACGGGGTTCAACTGTCACGCTCCTCGCTAATGATCACCAAGTCGTCGCAGCATACGGCAACTTTTCACCATCCTCACTGCCACTCAGGCCACAAGCACACAGGTGTATTACAAGTCCATGCACGCTCCGAGATGTGCATAGCCATTATACCCTATGGGGATATACCGTACTATACTGCAGTGTATCCTCAAATTTCATACATGGTATGTTACATCGGATGGCGTATTACGGAAGTATTCACCCCATTGTTTATAAAAGTTAAACCCTCTATAATATGGAGGCCTGTAGGCTCGATGCCTTTCATTGAGAAGAATTTAAAACTGGTGCTGACCATTAGTGGGGGCAACAAATCCCATCAGAAGTTGGAAGTCAATTGAATATTATACAGCAGAATGGCATCGCACTATTGTGGTGGAGGGGGTGCCACCAAAATATTCCCCCCATGATAATTTGGTCATCGTTTGGTGAGGACTCAACTTTGGCACTACCCTATACCTTGTAGACTCCACAGCAGTGACGCTTCCGGTCTCTAAGGCCCTATTCAGACAACAGGGAAACTCGGCCGTGAGATGGTTGTTTTCTTTTTACGACCGTCACGCGGCTGCATTAAAAATCAATGCATGTCTATGGGGCTATTCACACGGCCATTTTTTTATTTTTTTTAACGGACAGTGTAACCGGCATGGGAAAAAATAGGATACATCCTATTTTTGCCCGTTTTCCCGGATCCCTCAATAGACTCAAGTCTATGAGGGATTCCGTGAAAACGTATCCCGCACCGATGCAAATCGATCGTTTTGGCCCCCGGTCGTCTGAATAAAGCCCAATACAGAGTTGCCACGGTCTTTGAGATGAAAAAAAAATATGTCTTTTTGAAACATCTTACTAACAGCATCCTGCTCAAAGTGCATAAATAAAAGCAGAATTTCCTAGACTGTTCACGATGCAGCCAAAAAAAAAATAATATATATATATATTTGATTCATTATGTCAGATTTTCGAGAGTGCGAAAAAAATGTTCTGACCATAAACAAAAGTAGGAAGCTTAGCTGTGGATGTGGAGAAGAAAGAATAGGAGGAAAACCAGAGGAAGGAGGTGATATCTACACCAAAAACCTTAACCCATTACACAACGTACAGCCCTAATATGTAGATGTATTAAACCTTTATGTGTTCTCAGACATAGAAGTACCAGAGCTGATCAAGTCTACATGGGTTGTGTACCATGGTATCTTGCTCAGGTAATACAGGCTTATCTATTGTCCCATCAAAACCATAGATCACCATGAGTGGTACCAGAATACAAGCTTAGTTCATTTATAAGGCCACTTATCTTTTCATATCTTAACTTTTATTCGTATTGGAAGGTTTCCCTTCTGAGAACAGAAGTTTGGAAAGCATTAAGGGTCTATAATACTTACTGGCTACGGAGAAATTGTTCAAAGGGGTTTCTAGTTGGTCGACATCTTGAGGACGTTCCTTATAACCAATAAAAGTACCGTCAGTCTTGAGGAGAAAGTAACGGGGCCGCCAGGTCTTTATGTACTCACCTAAAACAAGAAAATAAATTTAGAAGGTGGTTATTTCAATCCTTTTATAATGGAAATGATACACATACTGTACACAAGGACTACATGCATTTAATGTTCAGTAAGGGTTGCCACCTGTTCTCCATCGTATTTTCTGGACAGGGGCAGAAATGCTCCTGCTGAGATTATTGACCTCTATGGTGGGGTGTAGATACCTGGTCCACAGCAAGTGCTCGGGAATTGGTTGTCTTTTCTTATGGTGGGTCAGCAGCTCAGCCTGCCACATGGTTGCCCCGCTGGGTATTACCACACCGTGATGCTCTGGCACGCCAAACATATGCTCTTCAAAGAGGTCAATGACTTCCTTGACAAGAGTGTTTCTGGCCCAATAGTTATCCACTCATATCTGGAAAGGAGGTTGGAGGCAACAACCATTACTGCAAGTATGAACATAGACTTTCCATTACCTTAAGTGGTTCCCCATCCTGTGGCTCTTCAGCAAGTGCAATGTTAAAACTACCAGCATGTCCTGTCATAGCATGCTGGGAGTTGTAGTTTCATAACCGTTGAAGACAGAGGCGTAACTTAAAGCTTCTGGACCTCAATGCAAAATTTCTAACAGGTCCCCCAAATTACAATGTGCCATGTATAATACTGGTGTCTTCTTATGGGGCAATGCCTTTGGACCCCCTCCAGTACAAGGATCCAGGTGCAACAGCTATCCCTGCACCCTCTATCGATATGTTCCTGGCTGAAGAGCCACAAGTTGGAGACCACTGCTAAATATTAAAATTATGCAAAGGCTCAAAATCTTGTATTCTGCAACTCCGGAAGTCAATACTGTTGTCTGAGGTATCTAATTATTCTCACAGGCTAAACTTTAAAGCAAATTCAAGGCAATAAATTGTCGGTAAAAGATCCGATTGGGTAAAGGCCCTTTTACGCTGGGCAATTATCGGGCAGACAAGCGTTCACAGAACAGGGCAGTGATCAGCAGATGAACGGCAAACGCTTATTCATCATCTGATTGTATAGGCTTTAAAAAAACAGAAATATTATCGTTATCGGCTGCAAACCGGGAGACGCTCCGCGACATGATGATAATGTATGGGGACGATCAATCTGAGTAACGACCGCTCGTCCCCATACATAACTCCTTATGAAAGGAGCAAACGAGCGATGAACGAGATGTCACATTGATCGGCGCTCGTTGCACCGACCAAAATAGTCCAGTGTTTAGGGACAATTTGGGCCTTTAGGTGCAGGTCTTGTCCATCTGCAGAAAAATGGTCTGATTTTCTGAATTTCTTTAGTTCATCTTTATAGCGGATGTGAGAACCAGAACCATGTGGATAAGGTATAGAAGAGGATTCTGGGAAAGGTAGACTAGTCACGACAAGTGCAAAAGATGGGGGAGCACTTACATTTTGCACCAGCACAAGCTAGTACACATTTCTTAAAACCAGCTAGAATTATCTTCCGACAGGTTATATTATTGGAAGTCCATGGGTCCAGACCCCCACAATGAAGAGGAGACCACATTCCGTGGAACTCCCAAATGCTTTTAATGCTGGTCAGACATTTCCAATACTGCAAACCTACAACACAATACGAGAAAGAGACCTATTGAAACCATTAAAAATAATCTTGAAGGAGTGGTCTCATCACATACAACCACATTAAGATGGTAGCCGCACAGGACCCCCTATACCCCCGGCAAATAGCATATTTGATAGGACTTCCCAACGTCCTTATAATGCATATGGATAGGGGTTATCTGGATGAGAAAACTCCTTTAAAACAGGTTTTACCATCAAAAACACATTTACGACAGATCAGAAGGATAAGCCATAAGTGTCAGATCGGTGATAAAATCTGGCAACGGGACCTTCACAAATTCCAAAAATGGGGGTGCCCAGACATTGTCAAAGATGCGACGGTATAAAGATACTAAAAACAGCTGTGTTGATAGTTTCTATAATATCCCATTTGCTACAATATCACCCCACGTCCTCATCGGGATCCCAACGGTCATAACCTAAAACGTGGTAGGTCTTCCAAATGCTAGGTGAGCACTGTCCACCCTCGGCATAATGTGAAAGGAACTACATCAACCCTAGACACTGCTAAATCGTAACAAGAAAATTATATTATATAACACACACACACACACACCAGCAATAAGTACACGTGACCACAGCAGCCCATTGGGTGACCGAGGGCATTCGGACATGAACCTATTCACACTTGAACTAAATATGAAGATCAGAAAATAGATAATAGTCATGGGATGCCATTAAAGTCAATGACATGGCATTCAAAAAGAATGGTATCCTTGTTGCTTCACCTCGGCTTGTACTAATGAACTTTTCTAACTTGGCGCTGGAATAAAGTGCATAATGTCAGTCGGCGGTTTATAGCATCAGTCAGGCTGCAGCGGGAATAGATTTAGGTTCACGATAGTTTATTATAAAGCCAATTCTGGTTAAATATAAAAAATTCACATAAGTATAACACAATGAAGTTCACCAGTGGAGCCTCTTCAAAGATGATAGAATCGCATAAAGAGCAATTCCCCAATTATACATCAGTTTTCTTCAAATGCATTGCAATACAGGCCAAGATAAATCCCAGACGCTGCTGTAAAAGGCATCCGTATATGGGTGATGGATGGTCCATAAAGGGCAAAGGGCTGAGATTTCACCCCCCCCCCCCCCAGGCCTGTTGGGTTATTACAGGTATGTTACACCTGTTACAGTGAGATTCCAATTATATTATGCTAATCAATTGCTATTTATGGAATTCCCAAATTTAGTCTTGAAAAGGAATGGGTTTCTATCTTAGGACATCAGATCATAGTATAGAACAATTACATCCACTGGTAATTGCATTGTACACTTTGTCATTATCATTGTATACACAGAATATATCAATAAGGTCCAACGGGTTATTTGTCCCATTAGAAATAGACCCTAGTGGCA